>NC_057796.1:266371980-266624051 GCF_018294505.1 Triticum aestivum | reverse complement strand
AGGGACGGAGAGGGGTAGAGTGTTGGATGGATGATGGAGTTGCTTCTCGAAGATGGTGGGAGAGGCCTACTAGACAAACTGAGGGTGGAACTGCAATATTATCAATAAGAGTGGGGATGTGTTTCTGTGTGTGCCTGTGCGTGATAGATCTTTCGGGACGCATGCATGGATGATGAAGGGGAACCATGTGTTTGGTAAGCAAACCTAACTAGATCGGTAGATCAATTGCTGTTTGTCAGAGGAAGGGGGAGACATAACTAATGAGGTAGATCGATCGACGTGTGTGGAAAAATGAGTTATAAGGACCTAGCTAGCTATATGTATAGCGGGAGATCAGTTGGTATACATCCATTTGTTAGAGGTAAATAAGGCCCAGCGAGACGGATAGACAGAGAGAATGGAGCTAGGAGTTGGTGCGAGAGGCCGAGCTACTAGCTAGATACGGGGAGGAGTGTGCGGTTGTGAGATTGATGAAAAGAGGGGCGAGAGTTTACACGTGTGTGGGACCGTATGAGAGACACGAGGCATGGACACAGAAAGGAGGAGATGGAAGGTGCGTGTGTATGTTGTAGGTAGACATCACTGGAGAGGTTTATCGATCGGTGTGTGTCGGAAAGGAGTTGTGGAGACTATGGGAGAACGACCTAAAGAAAAAAAATGAATGTGTGCGATGGATAGAATGCTGAGGGAGGGGGAGGGCGAGGAGGGCGTGTGCATGCACGAGAGAAAGTTAGTGCTAGCTACAAAGGTTAGAGGATTGTGTGGGTGTAAGAGACTAACAAAGATCATAATTTGATATGAAAGTGGATTCATATATTTTAATAGGAGATCATAGTGTTATAAACATATGCATGCATGAATATAGCGGTGATACGTGTGCTGTGGTTTTGCACATGTTATACCATAATGTGATAATGCATGGCGTTTGCAACTCACAGCTAAATGTCGAACAATCTAAACCATACTATACATCGAACAATCTCACATTTTATTTGAATTTGTGATAATGTGTGGCGTTTGCAGCTTACAACTAAATATCGAACAATCTAAACAATACTATATATCGAACAATCTCACATTTTATTTGAATTTGTGGTAATGTGTGGTGTTTGCAACTCACATCAAAATACTTGTAGGTGTAGGGGGCGGGGCACCATACATTACGTGATAAACACATTATACATATGAGACATGGTTTAGATTATGAAGATCAAGCTAGAGCTTGAAATGTACTGTGATTTGAAATCGACATAAAGTGGATTCAAAATATTGAGTTCGAGTTCATATAGTACACATAGTTCATATCTAACTCGAGAGTAATCATGTGGTGTGCTATGAAGATAATACACAAATGATGGTTTAACTTGACAATAATGATGATTGTAGATCTTATTAAAATACAGAAACGAATTAAAATGGTTTGACTTCACAACAATCATTATTGTAGATCTTATTCAAATAGATAAACGAATTCAAATTTAGTTCATATTGAAGCGGTAGTATATACGTTTGGAATGCACTAAAACGTTCATTTGAGTAGTAGGTTGCATGCATTATACACGTAGCAAAATAATTTAATTGAACATAACATGAATTCAGAGTTTTGAATGACATTTGTAGTGCGAATTGATTTGGTACAGTACACGGGACTAGACTCCCTTGTGTGCTGCGAATTGATTTTTTTTGTTTTTTCGTCGATGGAAGTGCGAATTTATTTGGTTCAGTACATGTTAGGCTTGTCCGGAAATTTCAACCCGCGCCTTGTTAGCCCGAAATATTTAAGATATATCTTTGTCTTGTTGTGCTCCGACAACTCCCTCCATCTCAACCAGCGCCTTGCTATTCCAAAATTACAACGCGCGCGAAAACTCCCACCTCCTGTGAAATCCCGACACGCGAAATGCCCGTGATACCCCTGAACCGAAAGAACTGCCTCAAATCGGTGGGGATACTTTCATAACTTACCCCACATTTCAGACAAGCGCATCCCTAAGCCATGGTTCCCCACTCCCATCCCATCCGCCCACCCATTCGTACACCGAGGCCGCAAAAACAAGCGAATCCCCACACCCTCCTCCGTCCGCCACCTAGCCGGAGCCTCTTCCCCGACGACATCGTCCACAGCAACACCTCGACGTCCCTCATCCATCGTACCGGATGAGTATCCGTCATCGATCTCGTCGTCCCGCCGGTTCAGCCACCCCGTCCTCCACCTCCAAGGAGCTACCCCGATGTTCCCCTCGTCTTTCGCGCCACCTCCATTCACACACCGTCGTCCTCACCTGCACCACCGGAAGAGCAGCATCATCACCATTTCCTCAGATGAAGCTGCGACCTAATCGGCGCCACCAAAGAGGTTGTACACTAATCGCCGCATTTTCTTCTTGATTCGATCTCACGGTGCTGCCAGTGCTCGGTCCCGACCCGACACGGCGCGGCTCCATCCACGGCGGCATCGCCGGCCACTTCCTCCATCGCGTCACTCCCTCGGCGGCGACGTCCACATCAGTAGGAGTTGCTGCTGCTTTAGCTCTCGCTTGTGCTGCTGCTCTGCTCTTGCTCTCAGTCCCCTGCCTGGTCTGCTCTTGCTATTGCTCTTGCTCTTGCTGTTGCTCGCGCTGCTGCTCTCGCTCTTGCTCTTACTTGCGATACTGCTCCGATTTAGCTACACTTTAGTCGACTGAATTGACTTTTGGGTCAGTCAAATTTCAGGGGGTGGGGGGCTCGCCGGAGTTAAGGAAGAACCAGCCGCAGTGAGGAGGGGGGCTCGCCGGAGAGGTACCCTGTCAGCGTTCTGGGAATGGGGGTCCCCAGACTTGCCTACCTGCGGCCCACGGCGTGGCTAAGCCAGCAAGCCGTACGGCCCCTCTTCATCGACAAGGCATCCAAGACCCTCGCGAGGGGCCAAGCCTCGCGAGGCGGACAACGCAAGACCTCCTCATGAGTGGCCTAGTCAGGCAGGCTCACGAGGAGTGGAGATATCAAGGCGGGGCAAACCTCACGAGGCTCTCGTGACGTGAGCCATGACGACCGGCGCCAGGCGGGTGCCAGTGCGCGCAGCGTCCTTGTTTCCTCTTTGGTGCTAAGGAGGCCAGCGCTGGTGAAGAGTACCGAGGCATCAGGCAAAGGTTGCCATATCGGTGCAACGAGACCAAGACCAGAAGGACGACAAGACAGAGGTCATCGTGGAGCCCTAGACGGCATCACCACCAGAGCCTTTGCAGATGAAGACCACTTTTGTCAGGATAGCTTGTACTAGCTGTCCCCCTTCAAATTCGCCCACCGATGTTGGCTCCCTTCGCGCTCAATATTTGGGGAGAGGACCAGGGCCTATATAAGTAGAGCTAGCCACCACAGTAGGGGCATCTCGTCTTAGCTTGATCCAATCTGATCGAGAGCCTACCCTAGCCACAAGAACACCTCAACCTCAGGAGGTTGTTCTTCCCTTCGTACTGTTCTTCATCAGCCCGAGAGGCAATCCACCACCACCACACTGGAGTAGGGTATTACACCACAACGGTGGCCCGAACCAGTATAAATCTCGTGTCCCTTTGTGTTGTGAGTTCGTCGAGTTTGTCCGCGAGATCTTAGCGAGCAAGGGCGTAGATCGGTAGGAGGGAAAGACTTCGCGCGCACCCCAGTGTTTGAACCTTAAGGGTTTGCCGGAACCCCACATCCGACATTTGGCGCACCAGGTAGGGGTGCGCCGTAGCTTCCCTCCCGTCGATCAGTTGATCTGTCGCTCCATCGTCTCCATGGCGGACGCTCGCCGTGCTCGAGCTGAGCGTCGGGCTGCCCTCACCGCCCGCGTTGCTCAGACGGCTCCCGTCGGCGGGCCACCTTGTTGTTCTCCGTCTCCCTCCTGATGCCTCGGTACTCCTCGCCTGATGCCTCGGTAACCTTTGCATGATGCCTCGGTTCTCTGTCTCCATGGCAACCTTTGCCTGATGCCTTGGTACTCCTCGCCTGCGCTGGCCTCCTTAGCACCAAAGAGGAAACAAGGGCGCTTTGCGCACTGGCGCCCGCCTGGCGCCGATCGTCATGGCTCACGTCACGAGAACCTCGTGAGGTTTGCCCCGCCTTGATATCTCTGCTCCTCGTGAGCCTGCCTGGCTTGGCCCCTCGCGAGGGTCTTGGATGCCTTGCCGATGAAGATGGGTCGTACGGCCTGCTGGCTTAGCCACGCCGTGGGCCGCAGACAGGCAAGTCTGGGGACCCCCATTCCCAGAATGCCAACAGTAGCCCCCGGGCCCAAGGCGCGCTCGGGCTTGGCTTCACGGCGAAGCCAAGGGTCAAGTTCGGAGCGCCGCGGGCCCCAAAAGCCTGCGTCCTTGGTTGACGCATGGCGGTTGATTGGACGTGAGCGTCTCTGCTTCCCCACGCTGCCTCGGCAACTGCTCGACTTGACAAGTCCCTGCGACATGCAAGGAAAACCATCATTACCTGCGATCATGGGAGGCGCTGGTTGGCCTTCTCTCGCTATAAATGGGGAGGGGCGGAGCCCCCGTCGCCCATCTCTTCCTCGCTTGCTTGCTTCTTCCTCCTTGCTCCACTGCTAACAACAATGGCGCCTATCAGAAGGTTCTCCGCCGAAGAGAAGGGAAAGGCCCCCCGCGATGATCCGGAGCCACTTCCACCGAAGAAGAGGTTGATCCACCGCCGTGACGAGGCGGCAATGCAGGTGGTGACAAGGCCTTGGTGCGAGCGGCCTCCTCCGGGGTATCCGCTACCCTTGTACGCCCGAGCCGAGGGCTCAGGAGGACGGAGCGACGAGCAGCGTCGCCCACGCCGAACCCGGGGTCGCCGCGCCACGGCGACGCGCGCCGTCGCCACCGGAATCCACGCTGCGGACTCTTCGCGCGAGCTGGTGCTATGGGCGCCGATGCCTCCAAGCTCTTGGGTCCGCTTCCCGTGGTTCTTCTCCGATGTCATGCCGCTGACGGGGCCTCTCGAGCTCTGGTTGCAGCACGCCGACTGCAGCGCTCTGGCAACCGAAGTAGAGATCGAAGCGGTCCCCACCGGCAAGATCTTCATGAATCATGGCTGGGGCGAGATCGCGCGGGTCTGTCGTGTGAGGGGCGCCCTCGTGATCCACTTTGAGTTCGACGGCGCCTCCACGCTCTTCTTCAAGGTCTTTGATGCGGAGGGCTGCCGCCTGGAATGCTGCTCCGGAGAGGAGCGTCAGGCTGACGCGTGCTCCGCTCGCGGCCGCTCCAGCAGCACCAGCCCTTGGGAGTCCAGCAGCTCTCCTGAGCTCTATGAGACTCTGGAGACGAGTGATGACAGCTACGTGCCCCCAAGCTCTCGTCGCACTAGGAGCAGAGCTGCAGCGCCGGCCGTCGTGGCCGCTGATCTGGATGGGGTTGGCGCCGGCCTCCTGTGGCCCACTTGTCAGGACCCCGATTCCAAGTCACATCGATCTATCCGGTAACACCTCATATCACTTTGCGGCCTTACGCACGGTATTCCACGAGTGTCGCCTTACCATGGCCCGGGACCGTTTGTGCCTCTTGGCTCACGTATATGATAGTGTCGCTAGCATCCATATGACAGAGAACCCGGGCCGACATGACTAGTCGTGAACCCAAAGTGGCACTAACTTACGGGGACATGCATACATGAATCAACATCGAGCATGTCGGTCAGCAGCGTGCGAATCCGGGCTGTAGCACTGGGCTAACAGGACTCCGGTGAACCGGGCTGTAGCAGGCTAGGCAGGACTCCGGATGTCACGGCGTGACATTTCCCCGAAGGGACAGACACAGGAACGAAGTGAATCACATGCCAGCCAGTGAAGTGTTCCGGAGCAGTAGTGTTGGGCTAGCAGGACTCTGGTGAACCGGGCTGTAGTGGACTACTATGGCTCATGGAAGCACAAGACTACATTTCCCCATAAGAGAGGCTACCAAGGATAAACAACTAGGTTGTCGGATCCCACACATACCAAGCATTTCAATCATACACACAATATGCTCGATATGTGTAAATACAACATGGCATCACAACAAAACTCTACGACTCGAAGTATTTATTCATTAGGCTCCGAGGAGCGAGATATTACAAACATGGGTCTCATGACCCAACATTCAGAGCATACAAGTCAAAGCACATGCGGAAGCTTAACATGTCTGAGTACAGACATCTACAAATGAAAAAGGCTGAGAAGCCTGACTATCTACCAGATCCTGCCGAGGCACAAGATCGTAGCTGAGGTATCAAGCTAAATGTCGAAGTCCACACGGAACTAATAGCAAGACTGACGTCTCTCTGCAAAACATAAAATAGGCAAACGTGAGTACAAATGTACCCAGCAAGACTTACATCAGAACTAGCCACATATGCATTAGTATCAACAAGGGGATGGTGGAGTTTGACTGCAGCAAGCTAGCTTTGACTCAGTGGCTATCCTAAACTATGACTGCAAGTAACTCTTTTGAGGTGGCGCACACGAGTCCACATATTCACCATATCAATACACCACTATGGATCCGCTCCCGTCTCCCTACGAGAACACCATCCATAGCACTCGCGCTTATCTTGCGCATTTTAGAGTATCCACTTTCACTTGTCTATGAACTGTTATAGGCAACCCAGAAGTCCTTTGCCACGGACATGGCTATTCGAATAGATGATGTTAACCCTGCAGGGGTGTACTTCTTCACACATGCTCTCGCCACTTACCGCCATGTACACATCATGTATCTCGGCAACCTTCAGGCGGAAGCCTGGCGAGGGTGTCGGCCACGGCCTACCTAAACACTCAAGTCTCTAGTCCAGGTTTATCACCTATTCAGGTTCCATCCGCAGGGAGTCCGGCCGAAGTTTCCACATACGGCCCTGAACGATGTGAGCAGGGTTCCCGAGCCACCAAACGGGCGCCCGGTACACCGTTCCACGTGCCTACCGCATCATAGCCCACCCCGCGGGTCAGCGCTGCGCACGGCCTCCGGCATACTACAAACACCAGAAACTACTTGCAACTCCTGGACAGAGGACAAGGGTGGTTAAGAAGCCGAGAGAGTCAATTAAGGATCCCAATGTGTGGTAGTAGTTGTTCATGGATCACAGACACAGAACTCAGTTCCTGAGGACGGTTTCAATGAGACAACCGACCATGTACTCGTACATGGCCTCTCACCGCTACCTTTACCAAATCGTGTTCACACCCTTAGCTCACACACAGTAGGACATGTTCATCACCATTCCAATTCATTCCCGATGAATCAGACCTGACTCAACTCTAAGCAGTAGCAAGCATGACAAACAAGCATGAATGTGTAGGCACATCAGGGCTCAAACAACTCCTACTCATGCTAGTGGGTTTCATCTATTTACTATGGCAATGACAGGTCATGCAGAGGAAAGGGAGTTCAACTACCGCAGCATGTAACAGTTGAATCGTTGTTGTCCTAATGCAGTAAAAGAGAGCAGGAGTGAGAGAGTGGGATTGTATCGGAATGAACAAGGGGGTTTTGCTTGCCTGGCACTTCTGAAGATAGTATAGTTCTTCATCGGTGTCATCGATCTCATCGTCGGAACAACGTATACCGAGGGGGGACAACACCGGCAAACAGAGAAGAAACACGATCAATGCAATGCACAATATGATGCATGATCATGACATGGTAAAATGAGTGTGTGGGCCTAATGCAACTACAACCAGATGGGTTTGAGCTATTTTGAACCAAAGATTCAAAGTTCAAACTCATTTGTGATCTTAAATAGTGCCTTATCATGTTTTGCACAAAACAGCAAGTTAACTTGTTTAAACATGCATGAAACAGTACATATGGATAGATTGGATTTTTCTGATCATTTTTCATATATAACACTTTGCATTTGGACTTACCGATTAATTTCTATGATTTGTAGAAGTTAGCTCTATTTTCTGGAATTTCCTGAATAAGAATAAATCCAGAAAATAATTAACTGCGTCAGCACTGCGTCACTGTGACATCAGCGGTCAACGAGGACGGTCCAGGTCAAACCTGACCAGTGGGGCCCGCGTGTCAGTGTCACAGCTAATTAACAGAGTTAATTAGTGCTAAGTTAAATACTAACCTAAGTTAATTAGGGCGTGGGCCCACATGCCAGTGACTTATCTGGTTAACTAAAAGTTAATTAGCACTAAACTAAAATTAGCAGGGCTCTGGGCCCACTAGTTCGGACCCAGGGGAGGTCAACCCCCTGGTCAGCGGGGTCAAACCCGCCGGCGACTCGACGCCGGCGAGGCCAGACGCGGCGGAGGGCCTCGGATTTGGTCCTCCGGTGACCAAATTGACGGCGAAGACGTGCTACGCGTAGCTGGGGAGCTGCCGCATCCAGTGGTGCAGGTGGTTGGACACGGAGACGCCGGCAGCGACGCCGGCGAGCACAACAGCGGCGGCCGGAGTTCGGCGGGGAGGGGACAAGGGGCTACGGTGCACGACACGGAGACGCACTGACCACGGTGGCGTGCTTGGTTGCGGGTTCCCGTAGGTGTGGCTGCGGTGGCGACATGGCCGGCGGAGCCGAGCTCCCGAGCATGATGGCCAACGGGGTTAGGGGGCAGCTCGAGTGACATGGCTAGGGGGAGAAGGAAGAGGAGCTCACGGGGAGTGCAGGGGTGGCCTCGATGTGCTCGGGGAGGGGCTGATGACGAGGGGAGGTCACCGGCGATCTCGGGGCAGAGGCGGCGAGGATGGCGGTGCAGAGGGTGATGCAGGGCGTCCAGCGTCGTGCGAGTTGACGGAGAGTCGCGGGAGATGGAGGCGGAGCCTGTGGACGGCACGGGGAGACGAGGGGGCATGATGGCTGCGACGTTATGGCGGCGCGGCTGCGGCTGCACTCGGGCGCGAGAGGGAGAGAGAGCAGAGGAGGGGGAAGAGGTCGGGAGAGAGTGAGGGGGTTCCAGGCGGGTGCGTGTCGGCGTCCAGGGCATCCAGAAGCTTGGCGGCAAGCAGGAGGTGGCGGAGCGTGTGCTCGCGCGCGGCGGCCACGCGCGCGCTGTCCTCCTGGCGGGAGGTTGGTGATGACTGGCAGAGGCCAGTGGGCTGGGCCTCTGCTGGGCCGTGGTGGGGCACCAGGTAAGTGGCCCAGGTAGGCTCTCTCTCTGGTTTTCCTATTTTAGTTTCTGTTTTCTATTATTCTGTAGTCTTTAGGGCTTTATTAAAAATACTTAAACAGATTCAAAAATCATGAAACTGCTCAATGCCACTGTTTGGAATATAACCAACAGCAAACATTTTAGTTTATGATTATTTGAGCATTTAAAATATTTAATAGCATTTATATGCCCAAATGCAAATACTATATGATTTAATTCAGAGCCCAAATATGTCATGGAAAAATGTGCAACACCTCTGGTTATTGCTTCAAGCATTTTCCAGAAATGATGAACATTTTTAAAAGCCATTTGGATTCACTGAGAATATTTTAGTTGAACCTAGTGAATTCCTTTAGATGCTAGGGTTTAAACAATCCCCATTTCAAGTTCATTTGAAACTTAAACATGATGACACTCATGAGGCTAGCCTAGTGCATTGCCAAAAGCTAGGGATGTGACACCACTGTTGATGATGGCGTCCGCCATGGGAGGGTGTAGATAGGATTCCCCTTAGTTTTAGCTTTTGTTCCCTGCGAAGAATCATGAAGTACCCCGTGGGGGCATGTAAGGGTCTGTAATGTCCTTTGTGCTTATCTTCCCTGTTATGAGGTTTTGGTGAACACATGTCCCGTTAAGGCTCGGTCCCCCCTTTCTTTCCTCGCGATAGCTTGTTGCTCTATGCTGACAGGTCCCGGTCCCCAGGCAGGCTACAGTTGTCGCTGGTATGCCAGGTCGCGTGCCGTGGTCAAGGCCAGGAGGTGTGCGGCCCGAGGTCCAGTAAGAGCCCCTGAGGCGCGATGCTCAGGAGGTCCCCCTTAGCGCTCAAGCGGCCATGGTGAGGCAAGAAAAGAAGTCGACGTGGCCACAACGGGTTTGCGGCAAGGCGTGAGTGACCATTAGGCCCAAACATTTAGCCGACCCGGGAGCGGGACTTATCTTGTTGACTTCGTGGCGATTCCTGATGGTGCGCTAGGGCTGCGCGCCAGCTTGTGCGGCATAGCTAGGTCGGCCCATACGAGTTTCCCTCCCCCGTGCTCTTCATAGTGCTCTACGTCCTCAGGTCCCGGTCCTCGAGCGAGCTCAGCCGCCGCTGGTATGCCAGGTCGCGATGCCGTGGTCAAGGCCAGGGTGAGGGCTGGAGAGCCAGTAAGAGCTCCTGAGTCGCGGTGCTCAGGAGCCCCCCTTTTAACGCGCAAGCGAATTGCACGAGAGAAAAGGAGACTCGCGGTGCCACCTGTTATCCTCCCCATGGGATCCATGTGAACAGGCACAAGAAGAAACACGGTTTGCGTTATAGCTGCTAGCCTGTCGCTGGTTGCTCTGGATGGAGTGAAGGCACTGAGGGCCTGGTGAGGTGACATGCGCGGGGCGTGCCGCGAGCCAGAGCTCGACCGCTCAGATTTGTCGACATGGTAGGAACGGACCCATGCACCAGCGCCGTGCATGTGAGGAGGCCCCGTGGGAGGCGATGATCGAGCGGGTGATAACCGTAGGCAGGTTAAGCATGGAAAGCATATCAGCTTGGGTAAATGCAGGAAGATACATGCCACTGGGTCCGGCCCGGGTGGCTTGGGGATAATGCAGCCCGAAGTCCGCCCCCAGCAAGGTAAGCTAAAGACAAAAGCAAAAGGGATACATGCCACAGGGACAGACCCATGCGGCCTGGGAATAATGCAGCCCGAGGGGCGCTCTCAGCTAAACGAGCTTGGAAGATGTCACCTGGTTCTGTAGACGAAGTAGAGTTGGTGCAGCAGAAGCCGTGCGTCGAAGGAGTGGCTCCTCACGAACTACCAGGGCCCTGGCCTCGGGAGGCTCTGGGGGCCCGGGAGGTTCCCTGAAGACCATCTACATTTCTTCCAGGACGGCGTGGTACCTGGCCTCCTTAGCCGCCAGGATACGCTGCATGTTGCGCTGATAGGTTGACGCCACCCTCGGCAAGCCAAAGGGCATGAGAACGTAGCTCTGTGGCGGGCCCTCGCAACGGCGCACACGCGAAGGCCATAAACGCTCCTGAGATACGGCCCTATTGAGCCCTCAGACGTCGACGCAAACTCGCAGCCCGGCATCCTCACTTGGATGGGGAGCTGCGCCTTGTGAGCGGCTGTCGCCGCGCATGGCTCTTGCGTCTTGTTGTTCCTGAGTGGTCTTGGCGATGAACTCCTGAGTGGTGGGCACTCCTTGCCCTGTGTTCTCCTGAGGGAAACATGTCGCGAAACACGCCTCCAAGTGGTGCCCAAGCGCCTCCCTCATGAGGTTGGCAAGGTCTGAGGCCCTCCAGAAGAGAGCCCTCGAGCCCTGCCCGAGGAGGGCGCCGGGCGCGCCTTCCTATGCGATGGAGGGAGGCGCCCCTGGAGTGGGCGCTGACCCTGATGAGGCTCGTGCCGCGGCACCATCCTTCTTGGGGATGGCCTCCGGGGGGCCCTCACTTCTGCTGTCGGGGTCGTTGATTGCTGCAGCGTGGAAGGCGCGCTCGAGGGAGCACACCGCATCTCTTTCTTCACATGGGACCGTGATGATTCCGCCGCTTCCCGGCATCTTGAGGACGTTGTAGCCGTGATGGGTGACTGCCATGAACTTGGCCAGGGCTGGATACCCAAGGATGGCGTTGTACGGCAGGTGGATGTGTGCGACGTCGAAGTCGATGAGCTTGGTACGGTAGTTCTTGCGCTCTCCGAAGGTGACAGGCAGGCGGACCTGCCCTATCGGTGTGGTGGAACCGTCAGTCACTCCTGAGAAAGGCTTGGTAGGCTGGAGCTGCTCATATGGCACTTGGAGGTTGTCGAACGTGTCGACGGACAGGACATTGAGCCCCGCACCGCCGTCAATGAGGG
The DNA here is from genome assembly GCF_018294505.1 of Triticum aestivum. Classification (NCBI taxonomy): domain Eukaryota; kingdom Viridiplantae; phylum Streptophyta; class Magnoliopsida; order Poales; family Poaceae; genus Triticum; species Triticum aestivum. The sequence continues at coordinate 266,612,135 of NC_057796.1, read as the reverse complement.
TCTTGGTAACCTGCACGTTGCTGATGACTGGAGAGCACAGCATCGGGAGGGCGCCAGCGGTGGCCGCGTGTCACGACCGGTTTTTCAATAAAATAATTATTGAGAGACCAATCCCTTTTACGGACCAGTAAGGAAGAATTCCTTCTCACTGGTAGACAATATCTTGGTCACAGAAGAAAAATACCAGGAGTACTGAATATAATACAAGGTTGAGCGGGGACTGCCCAACAATTTATTACACGCATGCCGATAAAACAAGACGGCGGATAGGGTGGCATACTACTAACTCACGATAATAACGGTGGTGGAAATATCACCGCGAAGCGAGTGATATGACTCTTGAAGACTACAGCTCTTCGAGCGTCGGAGTGAGGCTCGAGGAGACTTATAGCGGGTGGCGGAAGCGTATATAATACAAGTGACCAATATCCGGGATCGCGCGGGACTGACTGGGACTCCTTTAGGCGTCGGACGCGCTATCAAACTCTTCATCCAAGAGATCGCCTTCGTCAACATCTGGCCAAATCAACAAGCCAGGTGAGTAGTATGAAAGTACTCACAAGACAGTTCGGACATAAGATATAACAAATGTAAACATGAAGCATAAGAACAAGTTAACCAGTGCGTTCAGACATAGAGATAATAAATACTGGGTGCCAAACGAGGGTCTGAATGACTCCTCGAGCGGAAACTGCAAAATAGTAATACTGGTGCCAAACGAGGGTCTGAATGACTCCTCGAGCGGAAACTGCAGAATAGTAATACTGGTGCCAAACGAGGGTCTGAATGACTCCTCGAGCGGAAACTGCAGAATAGTAATACTGGTGCCAAATGAGGGTCTGAATGACTCCTCGAGAGGAAACTGCGAGAATAATAATGCCACAGTCGGGCGTCGGGGCGACACCACATAAAGGGCTTATAACAGAAAATAAAGACAGTGCATGCCACAGTCGGACGTCTGAGCGACATCACATAAAGGGCTTATATTTAAAGTAAGAAACAAAAACACGCCACAGTCGGACGTCTGAGCGACATCACATAAAGGGCTTATATTGTAGCTCAATAATTCAATAGTTCGGGAACATAAATTATCACAAGTATGAGACAAATATAAAGTCAGTCCATCCACAGGAATAATAATTAAACTGGATTTACCACTTGAGCTTGTTCACCGGGGACAAGGTTTCCACGCAGATAGATATGGATATATTGATTACACTACTTGATCATGGATACGATGACTTGGAAGAATTTGACTCTGCAGAGTTTGTACTTAACCACAGCCAACGGATTTCCGTAGTCACAGGGACTAGTTCCGTTTACGGTGTTTTAGAAGAAACACGTCTATCCAGTACACACCCAATTCAACATTCCCGAAGCCAGGGATCACCCTCAGCAACGTTCAAGAAAAACCTTGAGACGGGGAGGCTACAACCTCGCGTAGCATGGGATCAAATTTCTATACGCGCGCTCTAAGGGGGTGCCCCCCCTCTCGGTCCCAACCGGAAACACCCATGCCCCCTGACCGGATGACTGGCTTTAATCCTGGGCCAAGGTACCATCATCCCGGCCTCTCTGTTTGGTGTGTACACGGAAAGAGGTTACCAACTTACTAAACCGCATCCTGGCAAATGAAACATGTGGTAGTACGGAAGGGGGAAAGGACGATAACGTGACTCCGTCCACGTTAACGTTGGAAATAGTCGGATGATGCAAGGCTGGTATGCTACAACAGTACCACCTTGATGTCCTTCATGTCACCACATGATTAGGCCATCTCTCATCAGAGATCATCGCAACTTTGGAACACGCGGGTAGTTGCCTCACAAGCAACGAGGTATTCACCGACACTCATATGTCACGCACAAACTTTCATGCAAACATGTAAAACACCTATCATATCAAATGTTCAAAACATGCTTGCCTGGTTCGGAGAAGTCGGAGTCTAGCTCGGCGAAGTTCGCGGCTCCGTCACCTCTTCCGGAACCTACGGCAATAACGATAACGGGCACTAACGTGAAAACCAACGCGTGCACAGAAACTTCTCCAAAAAAATTCCAAATAAATCTCATAAAAAACTAGACAAAATTTTAAGACTGTCAGAAAAAGAATCACTCAAAAATCCCTTTTAAATAAAAAGTTATAAAGGTTTCTGTCCAGGGACTTATCTGTAATGAAACAGAAAAGTTCCAGGGTTTAAACTGAGAAACCAGAAAACGCTTCGGTAAGAAATGCGCTAGCTAAAGAGGGAAAACATATTTTGCCCGAGGGCGCCAACAGAAAACGGTTCGCGAAAGAATAGAACAGAGGCTGACATGCGGGGTCCACATGTCAGGTTTGAAAAGCTCGCCGGTGCCCGAAGACTGCGGTGGACGCCGGCGTCGAACCATGGCGAGTCAGGAGGATCGGAGGGTACCAAGAGCTTCAGCTTGTTCTTCCGCGTCGGTGGGTGGTGGACTCGGCCAACGGGGAGCACCACGTCGATGGCGACACTTTCTCCGGCGGACGGCGGCTCGGGTGAGGGTGGAGAACTCCGGTGGAGGGCTGCAAACTTCGAATTGAAGCGCGGGTCAGAAGGAGAGATGCATAGTGAAGCTACTGGCAAGAGACGGGAGGCGGAGGCGCACGCACGGGGGCGAATCGAGCTGGATCCCGTGGCGGGTCGCGGCGGCCGGAGTCGGGGAAGGAGACCTCCTCGGAGCTCTTCCAGTGGCTAGGCGTTCTCTAGGTGGAGTGCAGGGATGGTGTGTGCTCGAGTTGAAGCTCGGGGCCTCTATTTATAGGTGGATCGACGGGGTGGCCGTGAACGGAGAATCTCCGGCGAGCGATTACGGCGATGCAGTGGATTGGCAGGAGGTTTGAGTGGCCAGGCAGCATCAGTGGAAGTTACTGGTGTCATTCCCCCGCTAATCACGGCTGGTCTTGGCGTAACGGCGCCGGTCCACGGTGGGGTGGCCGCACGGGCACGGCGGCGGCAGAGAGCGCGCTCTGCGCCCTGCGGTTCACGACGAGAGTGGCAGCGCATTCGGGGGAGTGGAAGGCCACGCGGCGAGCTCCGGTGGCTTGGGCGGCGCTGGGTGGCGCTGTCGGCGCCGTGTCTCTCGCTGGCGGCCGCAAAGCCGCCGCTGGCGTCGGTCATGGGGCGGCGCACCTTCTGCTGCTCGTCGCCGACGTCCACAAGGTGCCAGACGCTCGTGCGGTGCAGAGGACAAGGGGGAGGGGACAGGGAACACGGCGACATAGCGGCACTGGCGAGATCGACGTCGGGTTCTGAAGAAAACGACAGCAAGCCACTGAACTGTTCTCTGAATTTTCTGAACCTGAGTTTGACAATGCACTGCAGGTGTTCAACAGAAAGATTTGGCAAGTAGAATTTTTTTTCTGGGGCTGTAACTTGGTGAGGTGACCACTCAATGCACCCAGAGGCTGCCTGATTTTACTTGGAATTTTTGGAGAAGGGTTTGAATGAATTTCACCAAATTTGACAAATCTGGTCCAAACTTGCAGCAAGTGTAGTTTGAAAATTTTGAACTGAAGACCAGTGGATCTTCATGGATCTTGGTTGTGGGTTCAAAGGACTAGGAAGGGGAGTTGGTTTGGGGGCAAAAATCAAAACAGAAAGTGGAGTTCCTTTGTAAATCTCCAAGTGCTAGAAGAGAAGACAGAAATTTATTTGAATAAGATTTAAATGAAAAATAATCACATGGGGAGGTTCAACTTGCTGGATTTGATGTAAATCATGGTCCAAAGGTGAGGGAAGGGTTAGGAGAGAGAGTATTTGCACTAAGGTCATGGCAAGAGAGAATTGTTGAAAGTGGCAAAGGATTATTCCAAAAGCCATAGTGCAAATTTCAAGGAGATTTTCAAAAGGCATTTTCCCAAGTGAAAAGTATTTTGTCTTGAGTCCAAAAGAAAAGCAAGAACCTCCAAGACCAAAAACAGATCTTGGGTGAATCCAAATAAAACTTTTGCCAAAAAAAGAAATTTGAAAAGGGAGAGTTCTTTTGAGGAAAAAAATTTAAATCACCTCCCTCAAGTCAAATAAAATCTTTTGAAAAATCCAAATAAAAACTTGGGTGTCACAACACCTACCCCCTTAGGAAAAATCTCGTCCTCGAGATTTCTGCTGATCCTCAAATAGATATGGATACTCTGCCCGGAGAAAATCTTCCCTTTCCCATGTGGCTTCATCCTCAGTGTGGTTGCTCCACTAAACCCTGAAAAATCTTGTCGTTTTCTGACGGGTCCTCCTTTCAGACTCTTCCAATATCTTTATCGGCCTCTCTCTGTAGGTGAGATCTGGTTGCATATCAATGTTCTCATGAGGTACATGCTTCTCCGGGTTACTCACACATTTTCTCAACTGTGAGACGTGGAATACGTCATGGACGTCTGACAGCTCCTTGGGTAGGTCTAGTTGGTAGGCTACCGTGCCTCTTCGTGCCTTTATACAAAATGGTCCAATAAATCTTGGGGCTAGCTTCCCCTTAATTTTGAACCGCTGCAGACCCCTCATAGGAGATACTTGTAGGTATACGGAATCACCGGGTTCAAAGCTGACCTCACGATGCTTCTGATCATAGTAGCTCTTTTGTCGGCTCTGCGTTGTCTTGAGTCTGTCCCTGATCTTCTTAACTTTCTCCTCGGCCTCCTTAAGCATGTCTGGGCCGAAGATACGGCTGTCACCTGTTTCTGACCAATTCAGTGGGGTACGACACCTCCGTCCGTACAATGCTTCAAAGGGTGCCCTTTGCAAGCTGGCTTGGTAACTGTTGTTGTAAGCAAATTCGGCATACGGCAAACTCTCTTCCCAACTGGATCCATAGGTGAGCACACAGGCTCTTAGCATATCCTCTAGGATCTGGTTTACACGTTCCGTTTGTCCATCAGTCTGAGGGTGGTATGCTGTACTGAAAGCTAGTTGCGTGCCCAGAGCTTGTTGTAGGTGATCCCAAAATTTGGAGACGAATTGTGTGCCTCGGTCTGATATTATAGTCTTTGGGACTCCATGCAAGCAAACTATCCGGGAGAGATAAAGTTTGGCCAGTCTTTGTGTGGGGTAGGTAGTCTTCACGGGAATGAAATGAGCAACCTTGGTTAGTCGGTCTGTGATGACCCATATGGCGTCATTTCCGCGTTGTGATCGGGGTAATCCGACAATGAAGTCCATTCCTATTTCATCCCATTTCCACTCCGGTATCCTGTTTGGCTGGAGTAGCCCTGCTGGCTTTTGATGCTCGGCCTTGATGCACTGACATGAATCGCAACAAGCAATGAATGGGGCTATATCTCTTTTCATACCGTGCCACCAAAATCTTTCCTGAATGTCCTTGTACATTTTGGGTTCCTCCAGGGTGGATCGAGTATGGAGCGGTGTGGCTTTCGGTTAAGATTTGTTGCTTGAGTTCCTCAATGTTAGGTACGCAAAGTCTGTCTCCGTACGATAATGTTCCTTCACTGTCTGTGACGAACTCTGAAGCCTTACCAAGGTTCATTTTCTTCTTTATACCTTCGATGCTGGGATGTCCCTGTTGAGCCTTCTTAATTTGTTCCACCAGGGCGGGTTGTATCTCCAGATTTGATACGGTGCCCTCAGAGACTAACATCATGTTGAGCCTAGCGAACTCTTGCTGAAACTCAGGTCTCAAGTTTTGCGGACCGTCATTGTCCGGGCTGGGGTTTCGACTAAGGGCATCTGCCACTACATTTGCTTTCCCTGGATGGTAGTGAATGCCGACATCATAGTCCTTGACCAATTCCAACCAGCGTCGTTGGCGTAAATTTAGCTCTGGCTGTGTGAAAATATATTTGAGGCTCTTATGGTCCGTATATATTTCACAACGATTTCCCAACAGAAAGTGCCTCCACTCCTTGAGTGCATGTATAACTGCTGCTAGCTCCAAGTCATGTGTTGGGTAATTTTCCTCATGTTTTCGCAGCTGCCTGGAGGCATATGCGACAACTTTGCCATCCTGCATTAGTACACATCCGAGACCTTTTCGGGATGCGTCACAATACACTTCAAAACTCTTGTGTATGTCTGGCACAGTTAAGACCGGTGCGGTTGTCAGCTTCTTCTTAAGTTCTTGGAAGCTCTGCTCGCATGCTTCCGTCCATACAAATTTCTTGTCCTTCTTGAGTAACTGTGTTATAGGTTTCACCACAGTGGAGAATCCTTCAATAAATCTTCTGTAATACCCGGCCATTCCCAGGAAACTCCGCACATCTGTAACATTAGCGGGTGGCTTCCAGTCAACTATGGCTTTGACTTTTTCTGGGTCTACGGCCACGCCTTCTTGGTTCAATATGTGGCCTAGGAAACCAACTTGCCTTAGCCAAAATTCGCACTTGCTAAATTTGGCGTACAACTGGTGTTTTCTTAATTCTCCCAAAACAATGCTGAGATGCTCAGCATGCTCTTCTGGTGTCCTTGAGTAAACCAGAATATCGTCAATGAATACCACCACAAACTTGTCCATGAATTTCATGAACACTTTGTTCATGAGGTGGACGAAATATGCGGGGGCGTTCGTTAGTCCAAAAGGCATCACTGTAAACTCGTATAACCCATATCTGGAGGTGAATGATGTCTTGGGGATATCTTCTGTCCGTACTTTCAGTTGATGATATCCCGACCTCAAATCAATTTTTGAGAATACCTTGGCTTGTGCGAGCTGGTCAAACAAATCATTTATCCGTGGCATCGGATATTTGTTTTTGATGGTGACCATATTGAGGGCTCGATAGTCTATACACAGTCTCAGTGTCCCATCCTTTTTCTTGGCGAACAACACTGGCGAACCCCAAGGTGAGGAGCTGGGTCGAATAAATCCTTTGTCCAATAATTCCTTTATCTGCTTCTTCAACTCCACCAATTTTGAGGGTGCCATCCTATAAGGCTTCTTATAGATGGGTGCGGTGCCAGGTGCTAGTTCAATGCTGAATTCTATCTCTCGGTCTGGTGGCATGCCTGGTAGTTCTTCAGGGAACACATCAGGGAATTCGCATACCACTGGAACTTTTCTCAGTTCTGCAATGTCCATTTTGTTCAGTTTCGGTTGCTGTGATCGTGGCCTTTCTTGAGCGGAAACCCTTATTGTCTTGCCGTGATGGTGAGTGAGAATCACTGTCCGATTGAAACAGTCGATGAATCCTTTGTTGGTGGTCAACCAGTCCATTCCTAAAATGACATCCAGTCCTTTGCTCTCCAACACGATGAGATTTGCTCGGAATTGTAGTCCTTCGAACTCAATGACCACTCCTTGGCAGTAACCCTGAGCGATATGCTTATTTCCGGGGGACTTGATGATCATAGATTTTTCCAAGGGAAGTATCGGAAAACCATGTTGCAAAACAAAACTCTTCGAAACGAACGAATGGGAAGCTCCAGAATCAAACAAAACTGTGGTAGGTACTGTGTTGACAGGGAACGTACCGAGCACGATGTCTTTGGCATTCTGCGCTTCTTCCCGGGTCACATGGTTCAGATGACCCTTCCTGTGGTTGTTGTTGGGGTTGAAATTGTTGCGCTTGGGGGCTGGATTGTTCCCACCATTGTTTGGCTTGGGTGCCGGGTTCCTTGGCTTTGGGCACTGTTTAGCATAGTGCCCTTCTTGACCACAAGCATAGCAGGTGACCCCTGGACGGTACGTGTACTCCTTGTCCCTGGCATGAAACTGTTCGACAGGCCTTGGATCAGTAGTGGTGGATCTCCTTGCGTCTGTCCTTGGGACCTCATTCTTGCCTCGGTTGTTGCGAGCAAGAGTCGTCTTGTCCCTCTTTCGCTTACGGATATCTTCCAAACTACGGCGTTCATTTTCCAAGGTGGTGGCCTTGTCCACCAGAGTTTTAAAATCCGGAAAGGTGTGTACAATCAGTTGGCATCTTAGTGCTGGTGCCAGGCCGTCCAGGAATTTTTCCATCTTCTTATTTTCTGTCATGTGCTCGTCGTAGGCATAATGAGACAGCTGGGTAAACTGACCATTGTATTCTGTCACTGACATGCCTCTCTGCTTCAGGTCATCAAACTCTCTCTTCTTGATCTTTATGATGCTCCTGGGGATGTGTGCCCCACGGAAGCCTTCCTTGAACCCTTCCCAGGTGATGTTGTGTTCACTGGGATGCATGTGTAGGAAGTTTTCCCACCATGCTGCAGCTGCTCCAGTAAGGTAGTGTGGTGCATAAAGCACCTTCTCATGATCCGAACACTGAGCAATAATTAGTTTCCTTTCAATGTCACGAAGCCAATCATCGGCTTCCAGCGGCCTATCGGTGTGAGCAAAAGTTGAGGGGCGAGTCTTCTGTAACTCGGATAACTTGGAATGTGGTTGATAGGGTTCACGGTGGCTTCCCATATTGATGACATGATTCATCATCTCTTGGTGTTGTTGCTGGCTTTGCTCGAAGAGACGGCATACTTGAGACAGGGCTGCTTCGCTGTCTTGTTGACTGGACTGACCCTGAGTGAAATTGTTGCTAGTCTGCGTCCCGTAAACCTCTTCTGGCTGATTGGGCATGGAGCGAGTCCACGGGCGAGACATTTTTCCAGTCTGGGGTATTATATTGCAAAACCCATGAGAAAAACTGTGTAGCACAGGGAAAATCTTGCAAAGGCAACAATTTAAAAGACCTCAAGGTTTTTCAAGAAAACATAAATGATTTTGCACGGAGAAGAACTGCTTAGCATATATCTTACACGCGAAAAGCAAACTCACGATACAGCACTCAGGATGCGCGTACACATTCCTGACATGTTATTTACGCTAGCGTACTACTTCGGAAAGCAGCAAACACACCAATGCAAACTAGCGTACAGATAAAGCAACACATCATACAAGTAGACATAACGCGCGGCTACTCGGCGCTCTCAGTCGGAGATGGTGAAGATTTCCTTTCCCTTGCCGATGGCGAGACTCAGCGGTCCAGGAGAATCAACCTCCACCTCCTCTCTAGCTGGCTCCTGGCGCGTGATGCTGCGCTGCGGTGATGGTGCGGGAGCGACAGGCGGTAGAGCGGGTGCGGCAGGCGGTGCAGCTCTGACTGGAGTAGGAGCAATGACTCGGTCGAACTCCTCAGTGGTAGGCAGACGGCGAGCAGTGGCCAAAACGGCCGGTGCATAAGATGCTGAGGACGAGACGAATGTCAGAGGCGGCGCCGTGTGGAGCAGCTCCTTCTTGCTGGCGGGACCGCCCCGGACTAAGTCCGTGTGGGCAGCCACAAGATCGTCTACGAGGTTATCGAAAGACTCCTCCAGAGCCTTGAGATACTCCACAACCATCTCGATGGCTTCATCTCGCTCTCCCCGATGGCAGGCGAATGCATAGTGACTGGTGTAGGGCACATGGCATGGGAGGTAGCGGTAGCGACGAGTCTTCATTGTAGGAAGGATGTCCCGAAGACGAGCTATCGCCTCACGGGCAGCCATCTGCATGGCATGCCTCTCCGTAGGCATGGCCCTTCCCACAAAACAGAAGTGGCGAGCTGCAGAACGTCCTCCCTTGAATTGCACCACAGCTTGGTGCATAGACACGTCGTCGCTGAGCTTGTGCTGATAGAGTGTGAACTCCGGGCGAGCTGCTGGCCCGATCGCGAGCTTGGTGATGGAGACGAGGAGCTTGACAAACCCCTCGGGCACGTTCGTGAACACTCGATTCTCACAGCTGCTGCCAGCCATCTACAAAAGTAGGCAAAAATTCTGAGTAGTCATGTCATAAATTTATGATGACCAACAGAAAATAGCTACAATTGCCAAATGCTGAAAAAGCACAAAAGACGCTAATAACCGATTAGCGATCGCACCTACTGGCTTCCTACAGTCAGCCTGGCTCTGATACCAAGCTTGTCACGACCGGTTTTTCAATAAAATAATTATTGAGAGACCAATCCCTTTTATGGACCAGTAAGGAAGAATTCCTTCTCACTGGTAGACAATATCTTGGTCACAGAAGAAAAATACCAGGAGTACTGAATATAATACAAGGTTGAGCGGGGACTACCCAACAATTTATTACACGCACGCCGATAAAACAAGACGGCGGATAGGGTGGCATACTACTAAATCACGATAATAACGGTGGTGGAAATATCACCGCGAAGCGAGTGATATGACTCCTGAAGACTACAGCTCTTCGAGCGTCGGAGTGAGGCTCGAGGAGACTTATAGCGGGTGGCGGAAGCGTATATAATACAAGTGACCAATATCCGGGATCGCGCGGGACTGACTGGGACTCCTTTAGGCGTCGGACGCGCTATCAAACTCTTCATCCAAGAGATCGCCTTCGTCAACATCTGGCCAAATCAACAAGCCAGGTGAGTACTATGAAAGTACTCACAAGACAGTTCGGACATAAGATATAACAAATGTAAACATGAAGCATAAGAACAAGTTAACCAGTGCGTTCAGACATAGAGATAATAAATACTGGGTGCCAAACGAGGGTCTGAATGACTCCTCGAGCGGAAACTGCAAAATAGTAATACTGGTGCCAAACGAGGGTCTGAATGACTCCTCGAGCGGAAACTGCAGAATAGTAATACTGGTGCCAAACGAGGGTCTGAATGACTCCTCGAGCGGAAACTGCAGAATAGTAATACTGGTGCCAAACGAGGGTCTGAATGACTCCTCGAGAGGAAACTGCGAGAATAATAATGCCACAGTCGGGCGTCGGGGCGACACCACATAAAGGGCTTATAACAGAAAATAAAGACAGTGCATGCCACAGTCGGACGTCTGAGCGACATCACATAAAGGGCTTATATTTAAAGTAAGAAACAAAAACACGCCACAGTCGGACGTCTGAGCGACATCACATAAAGGGATTATATTGTAGCTCAATAATTCAATAGTTCGGGAACATAAATTATCACAAGTATGAGACAAATATAAAGTCAGTCCATCCACAGGAATAATAATTAAACTGGATTTACCACTTGAGCTTGTTCACCGGGGACAAGGTTTCCACGCAGATAGATATGGATATATTGATTACACTACTTGATCATGGATACGATGACTTGGAAGAATTTGACTCTGCAGAGTTTGTACTTAACCACAGCCAACGGATTTCCGTAGTCACAGGGACTAGTTCCGTTTACGGTGTTTTAGAAGAAACACGTCTATCCAGTACACACCCAATTCAACATTCCCGAAGCCAGGGATCACCCTCAGCAACGTTCAAGAAAAACCTTGAGACGGGGAGGCTACAACCTCGCGTAGCATGGGATCAAATTTCTATACGCGCGCTCTAAGGGGGTGCCCCCCCTCTCGGTCCCAACCGGAAACACCCATGCCCCCTGACCGGATGACTGGCTTTAATCCTGGGCCAAGGTACCATCATCCCGGCCTCTCCGTTTGGTGTGTACACGGAAAGAGGTTACCAACTTACTAAACCGCATCCTGGCAAATGAAACATGTGGTAGTACGGAAGGGGGAAAGGACGATAACGTGACTCCGTCCACGTTAACATTGAAAATAGTCGGATGACGCAAGGCTGGTATGCTACAACAGTACCACCTTGTTGTCCTTCATGTCACCACATGATTAGGCCATCTCTCATCAGAGATCATTGCAACTTTGGAACACGCGGGTAGTTGCCTCACAAGCAACGAGGTATTCACCGACACTCATATGTCACGCACAAACTTTCACGCAAACATGTAAAACACCTGTCATATCAAATGTTCAAAACATTCTTGCCTGGTTCGGAGAAGTCGGAGTCTAGCTCGGCGAAGTTCGCGGCTCCGTCACCTCTTCCGGAACCTACTGCAATAACGATAACGGGCACTAACGTGAAAACCAACGCGTGCACAGAAACTTCTCCAAAAAATTTCCAAATAAATCTCATAAAAAACTAGACAAAATTTTAAGACTGTCAGAAAAAGAATCACTCAAAAATCCCTTTTAAATAAAAAGTTATAAAGGTTTCTGTCCAGGGACTTATCTGTAATGAAACAGAAAAGTTCCAGGGTTTAAACTGAGAAACCAGAAAACGCTTCGGTAAGAAATGCGCTAGCTAAAGAGGGAAAACGTATTTTGCCCGAGGGCGCCAACAGAAAACGGTTCGCGAAAGAATAGAACAGAGGCTGACATGCGGGGTCCACATGTCAGGTTTGAAAAGCTCGCCGGCGCCCGAAGACTGCGGTGGACGCCGGCGTCGAACCATGGCGAGTCAGGAGGATCGGAGGGTACCAAGAGCTTCAGCTTGTTCTTCCGCGTCGGTGGGTGGTGGACTCGGCCAACGGGGAGCACCACGTCGACGGAGACACTTTCTCCGGCGGACGGCGGCTCGGGTGAGGGTGGAGAACTCCGGTGGAGGGCTGCAAACTTCGAATTGAAGCGCGGGTCAGAAGGAGAGATGCATAGTGAAGCTACTGGCAAGAGATGGGAGGCGGAGGCACACGCACCGGGGCGAATCGAGCTGGATCCCGTGGCGGGTCGCGGCGGCCGGAGTCGGGGAAGGAGACCTCCTCGGGGCTCTTCCAGTGGCTAGGCGTTCTCTAGGTGGAGTGCAGAGATGGTGTGTGCTCGAGTTGAAGCTCGGGGCCTCTATTTATAGGCGGATCGACGGGGTGGCCGTGAACGGAGAATCTCCGGCGAGCGATTACGGCGATGCAGTGGATTGGCAGGAGGTTTGAGTGGCCAGGCAGCATCAGTGGAAGTTACTGGTGTCATTCCCCCGCTAATCACGGCTGGTCTTGGCGTAACGGCGCCGGTCCACGGTGGGGTGGCCGCACGGGCACGGCGGCGGCAGAGAGCGCGCTCTGTGCCCTGCAGTTCAAGACGAGAGTGGCAGCGCGTTCGGGGGAGTGGAAGGCCACGCGGCGAGCTCCGGTGGCTTGGGCGGCGCTGGGTGGCGCCGTCGGCGCCGTGTCTCTCGCTGGCGGCCGCAAAGCCGCCGCTGGCGTCGGTCATGGGGCGGCGCACCTTTTGCTGCTCGTCGCCGACGTCCGCAAGGTGCCAGACGCTCGTGCGGTGCAGAGGACAAGGGGGAGGGGACAGGGAACACGGCGACACAGCGGCACTGGCGAGATCGACGTCGGGTTCTGAAGAAAACGACAGCAAGCCACTGAACTGTTCTCTGAATTTTCTGAACCTGAGTTTGACAATGCACTGCAGGTGTTCGACAGAAAGATTTGGCAAGTAGAAAATTTTTTCTGTGGCTGTAACTTGGTGAGGTGACCACTCAATGCACCCAGAGGCTGCCTGATTTTACTTGGAATTTTTGGAGAAGGGTTTGAATGAATTTCACCAAATTTGACAAATCTGGTCCAAACTTGCAGCAAGTGTAGTTTGAAAAATTTGAACTGAAGACCAGTGGATCTTCATGGATCTTGGTTGAGGGTTCAAAGGACTAGGAAGGGGAGTTGGTTTGGGGGCAAAAATCAAAACAGAAAGTGGAGTTCCTTTGTAAATCTCCAAGTGCTAGAAGAGAAGACAGAAATTTATTTGAATAAGATTTAAATGAAAAATAATCACATGGGGGGGTTCAACTTGCTGGATTTGATGTAAATCATGGTCCAAAGGTGAGGGAAGGGTTAGGAGAGAGAGTATTTGCACTAAGGTCATGGCAAGAGAGAATTGTTGAAAGTGGCAAAGGATTATTCCAAAAGCCATAGTGCAAATTTCAAGGAGATTTTCAAAAGGCATTTTCCCAAGTGAAAAGTATTTTGTCTTGAGTCCAAAAGAAAAGCAAGAACCTCCAAGACCAAAAACAGATCTTGGGTGAATCCAAATAAAACTTTTGCCAAAAAAAGAAATTTGAAAAGGGAGAGTTCTTTTGAGGAAAAAAAAATTTAAATCACCTCCCTCAAGTCAAATAAAATCTTTTGAAAAATCCAAATAAAAACTTGGGTGTCACACCGCGCACTTGAGTTGATCTGCTGAGTTGAAAGTGATGGCGCATTGGGACCATTTGAGTGGGCGCGTGGCCTCGAGCTTGGGGAGCACCGCGTTCACCTCGCGAGCGAACTGTTTGAAGATGCACTGAGAGGCTGGGGCCTGTGTGCCACCCAAGATGCAGGCGATTGCACGCGGCTCCTGAAAGCCCCCAGCCCCCTCGTCCTGATGGTGGTCGTCGTTCCTTCTCGGTGGCGGTAGCGGGGGAAGACTGGCGCTGCCCTGAGGACGATCCTCACGAGGCTGGTCCCTCCAGGCGCCCTTGCGAGGATGGTCCTGCCAGCGGTCCTTGCTAGGCCTGTCGCGCCACTCCCGGCGCGGGCCGCGGTCGTCCCAGCGTCCTCCTCCTCGGTCGTAGCCCCGGTCACTACGCTCGGGGCATCAACCGAAGCGTCCTTCTCATATGGCTCTGAGCTCTTGACAGTCACTGGTGTTGTGGGTGTTCAGGTTGTGGAAGGCGCAGAACGGCCGGCTGTTCTTGGATGACTCGGGTTGATCTTTGCACCGCTTGGTGTCGGGCTCTGCTGCTAGCACTGCCGCTTCCTTGCACTTCATGTCCTTGGCCTTGGCTTTCTTCTCCTCCGCTCCTGCGGCAGGCATCTCGAGGAGGGAGAGGCGCCCCTCCTCAACTCTTGCGCACTTGGTCGCCAGGTTGAAATGCTCCTGAGACGTGCACAGCTCCTCATGGATAGCGAGCTATTCCTTCATCTTGACGTCCTGAACGCCGTCGGAGAACGCGGAGATGATGGCCTCGTCCGTGACCTTGGGGATCTTGAGGCGAGTGTTGTTGAAGCGCTGGCTGTACTTCTGGAGGGTCTCTCCTGGTTGTTGCTTGATGCGGCGCCGGTCACCCACGGCCGGCGGGCGGTCGCGCGTGCCCTGGAAGTTGGCAACGAAGCGGTCGTGCATCTCGTCCCAGGAGGAGATCGAGCCGTGCTATAGGTTCAGGAGCCAGGAGCGGGCTCCATCCTTGACAGCCATGGGAAACCAGTTCGCTATGACTTTCTCATCGCCGTTGGCCGCTTTGATGCTCAGCTCGTAAAGCTGCAGGAACTTCGCAGGGTCGGCGGTGCCGTCATAGCGAGGAGGCAGATCCGTCTTGAACTTGCCTGGCCAGGTGACGCTACGCAGCTCCAGGGTGAAGGTGCGGCAGCCGGCCGTGGTCGCTGGCGCCCGCTTAGGAGGTGGAACTTGGTCTTGACGAGGTCCGCGTGGCGCCGCTGCGGGCGGTGCGTGGTCTTGACGAGGTGGCGCAGGAAGCGCGGGTGCAGCTTCTCGCGGCCGTGGGACTTCTTGGCAGCTTCTCTCCTCGCGCGCGGGCACCGGGCATGGTGGATCACGCCGCGGAACCGCGCGCCTTGGTGCCAAGGCACCGTCTTGGGGCAGAGGTCGTGGAGGCGCGCCACGTGCCTCGTCGCCCATGGCTGGCTGAGGCTGAGGCAGAGAGAGGGACGGCGCCGGAGAGCCCCCTGCGACGTGGACGAGCTCGGTGAAGCGATCGAGCCACTCCTCGTAGAGGTCGTCAACCGGGCGGTAGCGCAGGAGACATTCGTCGCGAGGAGCACAGCCCGCGCCTCCATGGGAGCGCGGCGTGCGTGAGACGAAGAACCGGCTGGGGTCAGCGACGGAGTGGCGGTGTGGCCGTCCTGCCACACCGATGGATGCAGCGAGGACGCCTGCTGCTCGTTCCCCACCGGGCCGGTGGTGGCGGGAGACGGAGAACGACGAGGTGGCCCGCCGACGGGAGCCGTCTGAGCAACGCGGGCGGTAAGGGCAGCCCGACGCTCAGCTCGAGCATGGCGAGCGTCCGCCATGGAGACGACGGAGCGACAGATCGACTGATCGACGGGAGGGAAGCTACGGCGCACCCCTACCTGGCGCGCCAAGACGGTGCCTTGGCACCAAGGCGCGCGGTTCCGCGGCGTGATCCACCACGCCCGGTGCCCGCTCGCGAAGAGAGAAGCCGCCAAGAAGTCCCACGGCCGCGAGAAGCTGCACTCGCGCTTCCGGCGCCACCTCGTCAAGACCGCGCATTGCCAGCAGTCGTGCCGCGCGGACCTCGTCAAGACCAAGTTCCACCTCCTAAGCGGGCCCCAGCGACCACGGCCGGCTGCCTCGCCTTCACCCCTGAGCTGCGTAGCGTCACCTGGCCAGGCAAGTTCAAGCCGGATCTGCCTCCTCGCTACGACGGCACCGCCGACCCCGCGGAGTTCCTGCAACTTTACGAGCTGAGCATCGAAGCGGCCAACGGCGATGAGAAACTCATGGCGAACTGGTTTCCCATGGCTGTCAAGGATGGAGACCGCTCCTGGCTCCTAAACCTGCAGCACGGCTCGATCTCCTCCTAGGACGAGATGCGCGACCGCTTCGTGGCAAACTTCCAGGGCACTCGCGACCGCCCGCCGGCCGCGGGTGACCTGCGCTGCATCAAGCAACAACCAGGAGAGACCCTCCAGAAGTACATCCAGTGCTTCAACAACACTCGCCTCAAGGTCCCCAAGGTCACGGACGAGGCCATCATCTCGGCGTTCTCCGACGGCGTCCGTGACGTCAAGATGAAGGAAGAGCTCGCTATCCATGAGGAGCTGTGCACGTCTCAGGAGCTTTTCAACCTGGCGACCAAGTGCGCAAGAGCTGAGGAGGGGCGCCTCTCCCTCCTCGAGCTGCCTGCTGCGGGAGAGGAGGAGAAGAAAGCCAAGGCCAAGGACGTGAAGCGCAAGGAAGCGGCAGTGTTAGCAGCGGAGCCCGACACCAAGCGGGGCAAAGATCAGCCCGAGTCATCCAAGAATAGCCGACCGTTCTGCGCCTTCCACAACCTGAACACCCACAACACCAGTGATTGTCAAGAGCTCAGAGCCATACGAGAAGGACATTTCGGTCGACGCCCCGAGCGTAGCAACCGGGGCTACGGCCGAGGAGGAGGGCGTGGAGGCGGACGCTGGGACGACCGCGGCCCGCGCCAGGAGTGCGCGACATGCCTCGCGAGGACCGCTGGTAGGACCATCCTCGCGAGGGTGCCTGGAGGGACCAGCCTCGTTACGATCGCCCTCAGGGCAACGCCGGTCTTCCCCCGCTGCCGCCACCAAGAAGGAACGACGACCACCATCAGGACGAGGGGGCTGGGGCCTGTTAGGAGCCGCGTGCAATCGCCTGCATCTTTGGCGGCGCCCATGCCCCAGCCTCTCAGCGCATCTTCAAACAGTTCGCTCGCGAGGTGAACGCGATGCTCCCAAGCTCGAGGCCATGCGCCCACTCAGATGGTCCCAATGCGCCATCACTTTCAACTCGGCAGATCATCTCAAGTGCGCGGCCACCGCTGGCGCCCTCCCGATGCTGTGCTCTCCAGTCATCAGCAATGTGCAGCTTACAAAGACCCTCATCGACGGTGGTGCGGGGCTCAACGTCCTATCCGTCGACACGTTCGACAACCTCCAAGTGCCATATGAGCAGCTCCAGCCTACCAAGCCTTTCACAGGAGTGACTGACGGTTCCACCACACCGATAGGGCAGGTCCGCCTGCCTATCACCTTCGGAGAGTGCAAGAACTACCGTACCGAGCTCATCGACTTCGACGTCGTGCACATCTGCCTGCCGTACAATGCCATCCTTTGGTATCCCGCCCTGGCCAAGTTCATGGCAGTCACCCATCACGGCTACAACGTCCTCAAGATGCCGGGAAGCGGCGGAATCATCACGGTCCCATGTGAAGAAAGAGATGCGGTGTGCTCCCTCGAGCGCGCCTTCCAGGCTGCAGCAATCAACGACCCCGACAGCAGAAGTGAGGGCCCTCCGGAGGCCATCCCCAAGAAGAAGAAGCCGCGCCGCGCAGGACCTCAGGAGGATGGTGTTGCGGCAAGAGCCTCATCAGGGTCAGCGCCCGCTCCAGGGGCGCCTCCCTCCATCGCATAGGAAGGCGCGCCCGGCGCCCTCCTCTGGCAGGGCTCGGGGGCTCTCTTCTGGAGGGCCTCAGACCTTGCCAACCTCACGAGGGAGGCGCTTGGGCACCACTTGGAGGCGTGTTTCGCGGCATGTTTCCCTCAGGAGAACACAGGGCAAGGAGTGCCCACTACTCAGGAGTTCATCGCCAAGACCACTCAGGAACTGCAAGACGCAAGAGCCATGCGCGGCACAGCCGCTCACAAGGCGCAGCTCCCCATCCAGGTGAGGATGCCGGGCTGCGAGTTTGCGTCGACGTCCCAGGGCTCAATAGGGCCGCATCTCAGGAGCGTTTCTGGCCTTCGCGTGTGCGCCGTTGCGAGGGCCCGCCACACAGCTACGTTCGCATGCCCTTTGGCTTGCCGAGCGTGGCGTCAACCTATCAGCGCAACATGCGGCGTATCCTGGCGGCTCAGGAGGCCAAGTACCACACCGTCCTGGAAGAAATGGAGACGGTCTTCAGGGAACCTCCCGGGCCCCCAGAGCCTCCCGAGGCTCAGGGCCCTGGTGGTTCGTGAGGAGCAACTCCTTTGACGCACGCCTTCAGCTGCACCAACTCTACTTCGTCTACAGAACCAGGTGACATCTTCCAAGCTCGTTTAGCTGGGGGCGCCCCTCGGGCTGCATTATTCCCAGGCCGCATGGGTCTGTCCCTGTGGCATGTATCCCTTTTGATTTTGTCTTTAGCTTACCTTGCTGGGGGTGGACCTGGGGCTGCATTATCCCCAAGCCGCTCGGGCTGGACCCAGTGGCATGTATCTTCCTGCATTTACCCAAGCTGGTCTGCTTTCCATGCTTAACCTGCCTACGGTTATCACCCGCTCGATCATCGCCTCCCACGGGGCCTCCTCACAGGCACGACGCTAGTGCATGGGTCCGTCCCTCCCACGTCGAAAAATCTGAGCGGACGAGCTCTGGCTCGCGGCACGCCCCATGCACGTCACCTCACCAGGCCCTCAGTACCTTCACTCCATCCAGAGCAATGAGCGACAGGCTAGCAGCTATAACGGCAAACCGTGTTTCTTCTTGTGCCTGTTCATAGGGATCCCATCGGGAGGATAACAGGCGGCACCGCGAGTCTCCTTTTCTCTCGTGCAATTCGCTTGTGCGTTAAAAGGGGGGCTCCTGAGCATCGCGACTCAGGAGCTCTTACTGGCTCTCCATCCCTCACCCCTGGCCTTGACCACGGCATCGCAACCCGGCATACCAGCGGCGGCTGAGCTCGCTCGAGGGCCGGGACCTGAGGACGTAGAACACTATGAAGAGCACGGGGGGAGGGAAACTCGTATGGGCCGACCTAGCTATGCCGCACAAGCTGGCGCGCAGCCCTAGCGCACCATCAGGAATCGCCACGAAGTCAACAAGATAAGTCCCGCTCTCGGGTCGGCTAAATGTTTGGGCCTAATGGTCACTCACGCCTTGCCGCAACCCCATTGTGGCCACGTCGACTCCTTTTCTTGCCTCACCATGGCTGCTTGAGCGCTAAGGGGGACCTCCTGAGCATCACACCTCAGGGGCTCTTACTAGACCTCAGGCCGCACACCTCCTGGCCTTGACCACGGCACGCGACCTGGCATACCAGCGACTGCTATAGCCTGCCTGGGGACCGGGACCTGTCAGCGTAGAGCAACAAGCTATCACGAGGAAAGAAAGGGGGGACCGAGCCTTAACGGGACATGCGTTCACCAAATTCTCATAACAGGGAAGATAAGCACAAAGGACATTACAGACCCTTACATGCCCCCACGAGGTACTTCATGATTCTTCGTTGGGAACAAAAGCTAAAACTAAGGGGAATCATATCTACACCCTCCCATGGCAGACGCCATCATCAACAGTGGGCCACGGGAGGCCGGCGCCAACCCCATCCAGATCAGCGGCGGCGACGGCCGGACGCCGCAGCTCTGCTCCGAGCGCGACAAGAGCTCGGGGGCATGTAGCTGTCATCACTCGTCTCCGGAGTCTCATAGAGCTCAGGAGAGCTACTGGACTCCCAAGGGTTGCTGCTGCTGGAGCGGCCGCGAGCGGAGCACGCGTCAGCCTGACACTCCTCTCCGGAGCAGCATTCCAGGTGGCGGCCCTCCGCATCGAAGACCTTGAGGAAGAGCGTGGAGGCGCCGTCGAACTCAAAGTGGATCGCGAGGGCGCCCCTCGCACGGCAGACCCATGCGATCTCGCCCCAGCCGCGGGTCATGAAGATTTTGCCGGTGGGGACCGCCTCGATCTCTCCTCCGGTCGCCGGAGTGTCCCAGTCGGCGTGCTGCAACCAGAGCTCGAGAGGCCCCCTTGGCGGCATCACCTCGGAGAAGAACCGTGGAAAGCGGATCCAAGAGCTTGGAGGCATCGGCGCCCACAGCACAAGCTCGCGCGAGGAGTCCGTGGCGTGGATTCCAGGGGTGACAGCACGTGTCGCCGTGGCGACCCCGGGCACGACGCGGGCGACGCTGCTCGTCGCTCCGTCCTCCTGAGCCCTCGGCTCGGGCATACAAGGGTAGCGGATACCCCGGAGGAGGCCACTCACACCAAGGCCTCGTCACCACCTGCATCGCCGCCTCGTCACGGCGGTGGATCAACCTCTTCTTCGGCGGAAGTGGCTCCGGATCATCGCGGGGGGCCTTTCCCTTCTCTTCGGCGGAGAACCTTCTGATAGGCACCATTGTTGTTAGCAGTGGAGCAAGGAGGAAGAAGCAAGCAAGAGAGGAAGAGATGGGCGACGGGGGCTCCGCCCCTCCCCATTTATAGCGAGAGAAGGCCAACCGGCGCCTCCCACGATCGCAGGTAATGATGGTTTTCCTTGCATGTCGCAGGGACTTGTCAAGTCGAGCAGTTGCCGAGGCAGCGTGGGGAAGCGAAGACGCCCACGTCCAATCAACCGCCACGCGTCAACCGAGGCCACAGGCTTTTGGGGCCCGCGGCGCTCCGAACTTGACCCTTGGCTTCGCTGCAAAGCCAAGCCCGAGCGCGCCTTGGGCCCGGGGGCTACTGTCGGCGTTCTGGGAATGGGGGTCCCCAGACTTGCCTACCTGCGGCCCACGACGTGGCTAAGCCAGCAGGCCGTACGGCCCCTCTTCATCGACAAGGCATCCAAGACCCTCGCGAGGGGCCAAGCCTCGCGATGCGGACGACGCAAGACCTCCTCGGGAGTGGCCTAGTCAGGCAGGCTCACGAGGAGCGGAGATATCAAGGCAGGGCAAACCTCACGAGGCTCTCGTGACATGAGCCATGACGACCGGCGCCAGGCGGGTGCCAGCGTGCGCAGCGTCCTTGTTTCCTCTTTGGTGCTAAGGAGGCCAGCGCAGGCGAAGAGTACCGAGGCATTAGGCAAAGGTTACCATATCGGTGCAACGAGACCAAGACCAGAAGGACGGCAAGACGGAGGTCATCGTGGAGCCCAAGACGGCGTCACCACCAGGGCCTTTGCAGACGAAGACCACTTTTGTCAGGATAGCTTGTACTAGCTGTCACCCTTCCAATTCGCCCGCCGTTGTTGGCTCCCTTCCCGCTCAATATTTGGGGAGAGGACCAGGGCCTATATAAGTAGAGCTAGCCACCACAGTAGGGGCATATCGTCTTAGCTTGATCCAATCTGATCGAGAGCCTACCCTAGCCACAAGAACACCTCAACCTCAGGAGGCTGTTCTTCCCTTCGTACTGTTCTTCATCACCCCGAGAGGCAATC
Organism: Triticum aestivum; assembly: GCF_018294505.1. NCBI lineage: Eukaryota > Viridiplantae > Streptophyta > Magnoliopsida > Poales > Poaceae > Triticum > Triticum aestivum. Next base: position 266,590,626 of record NC_057796.1, on the reverse strand, counting down.
CACCACCACCACACTGGAGTAGGGTATTACACCACAACGGTGGCCCGAACCAGTATAAATCTCGTGTCTCTTTGTGTTGTGAGTTCGTCGAGTTCGTCCGCGAGATCTTAGCGAGCAATGGCGTAGATCGGTAGGAGGGAAAGACTTCACGCGCACCCCAGTGTTCGAACCTTAAGGGTTTGCCGGAGCCCCACATCCGACATACCCCACTATCTATCTTAGGGTTCAGGGTGGGGGCGGTGGTCGCCGGCGGTGGTGGGGCGGTGGCGTGGGGATCGCCGGAGAAAAAGCTCAGCACGGGGGGGGGGGGCTAGAGGGATGGCCGGGGCGGCGGCGGACCGGCGGTGGTGAGTGTTATCGGGGCGGCGCACCGCCGGCCGCGGGCGGCGGGGGGCGGCTGTTTGTCCGGTGGTGGCTGGCGGCTCAAGGGGGTGGATGTTGAAGATGAACTGCAGGCCCTTGATTTCGTGTCCAATGGCTGCAAAATCGACTGACCAGAGATGAAAAATTCAGTCGACTGACATGTAGCCTCACCTCTAGTGCATTCAGTTTCGACGGTAAAATTCAGTTTCGACAGCAAAATTCAGTTTCGACAGTGAAGTTCAGTTTCGACAGTTAAATTCAGTTTTGACAGTTAAGTTCAGAGATGAGCGGCTGATGTATTTTACATCTAGCACTTTGTGGTTATGTATTTTATGTCATCTATTGGAGATGCTATTAGAATTCCACTCAGGTAACGTTGTCTCTCCTGTCCTACTTCAGCCTCGGCGTCGTACAACTCACCGGAGCTGCTCGAATGACGAAACCCTCCATCACAGTGGAGCAGTACCCCGGGCTCCATCTCAAGATGCCTAAGATCTTCTTCCCCTCAGCCGCATCATCCTCACCGACCAACTCAATCACGCTGAGATCGACATGGCTTCACCAAAGAGGTTGTACACTTGTTGCATCTCTTTTTTACTCTACATGTTATATGTATTGTCCACTGAGCACACGCAGTAACGTGAAATACGAGTAGTTTCTCCTACTATATGACAAGCAGTGAGGTACCAGGCAACTTAGCTATTCGTGATGGACTCTCTTGAACGCCATCATTATTTATCTCTGCGCGTTTGAGCTATGCATTTGTCGATGGGTCTGGGAGTTGAGCTAGAAGGGCAGTGGCCTGGGTCCAAAGTAGTAGAAATAGCACAAAATTTTTTTTTGAGTGTAGGCTTTTCCTTGCTCAAGCCTGCCTACTAGAATCGCCAGTGCTTGAAAGGAAAAACATAGGAATTGGAAAGTTTCCTATGGTATTACTATTCATGCATTTGGTTCAAAGGAATGGAGCAAAGGAAAACTATAGGATTTGTTCCTTTAGTGTCTCCTTGAAAGAAAAACCATACGAATTTTAATATCCACTTGTCCTCCTTTTCAAATTCCTATTCATGAAGCACAAGACTAAGAGATAGTAGCATAATAGAATTATAACCGTACATTTTCTTGTGGTTGGACTTAATCTCGCCATGCTTCTTTGCATCCTGTGATCTTCCGATTCTTGTGAACCAAACACCCAGATTGGTAGAAATCCTGTGTTTTTAAATAGATGTTTGGTTTGCAGCCTAAGGTTGCCACACCTAAGCTTAGGCATGCCACAATATCTTAGGCATGTGTTTGGTTCATTGCCACACTTGTGGCTTGCCACACTTTTCTAGCTACATGGTCCACATGTCATAGACTCAACTTCTTGCCAAATCTTGCCACGCTTGTGGTGGCCATTTTGTTAGCCACATTTTTTGTGGCAGACACACTTTGCCTAAGCTTAGTTGTGGAAAACTTAGTCATGAATCAAACAGACCCTAAATTCTCTGTTTTGCACATGCATTCCTATCCTATTACTGTGTATTTCCTATCTCTGCGTTGTTAGAATCCTCCAATTCAAACGAGCCCTTACAGAATTACTTCTCTTACAGATAGTTGCCAAAGAAAACCTTGTGTGGTTTGTCCCGCTCCTACTGCATCGTCGTCCACCCCAGCTCAGCTGCTCCAACGACAAAGGGTCCAACACAGCAGGGATCCGGCCTCCAGACTGTCTTTCGCCGCCTCAGATCTTCTTCCCCGTCGCCGGCAGCCATGAAAACTGCATTACCATCATCAACCGAGTAGATGACCTCGAGGACTACACAGGTCCGCAAGAGACGTCGCACTCTTTCGTGTATGCTTACGTTATGCATCGCTTAATATTACATGCTACTTTATAGTCCTGTTCACCGATTAGACTCTAAGTCAACTCCAAACTAATGGTCAAACTTTAGTTTTTAAATGGTTGTGGGGTACATATCAGGGCCGCAATCAATAGTATCTATCTACTATCTGGTTAATCTCTGGTGTCTACTATGAGTTTCATGTTGGGTGGGAAACAAACAGTAAAGAAGCCATTATCTGTATTTTTTAACTGAAGCCATTATCTGCCTGCTATCATTGGTTTTGGGTCTATCCATAGGTTGCTACCATCACTCTGGATTTCTGCATGCACTCCTTACATAATCTCACTATGTTTTATTCCTATGCATGTCAGTTATTGTAAACAATGGAACTGAACATGTAGAGCAAAAGAGACGAGCCTTGCGTGGCAATAAAATTTCATGCAGACGTCGCTCCATGGTAGGCGCAAAGGCAGCCCCCCTCCACCCATTTTGGATTGTAATCGAGAGGAAGATATCTATTCTGAGGTGGATTCAGAAGGAGAAGACCACTTCTATTTACCCCCTGAGGTCTTTGCTCTAACTTGGCATGCTGATGTTGGTTATATCATGCATATGGTGCCTTGCATTACTTACTTTATACATCAAATATGTCATCTGCTTAGTTTAGACATCCTTTGTGTGAATGCCATCTGTTTAGTTTATTCATCGTTTATGTGAATTATGCAACGCCATCTTATTTAGCCAGGCATCATATATGTGAATCTTGCAATGCCATCCTGCTTAGCCAGTCATCTTATATGTGAATTATATCGGCTATCCTTTTTTTCGTTACGTATTACATTTGTCAACAATGTTAGTACATTCAACTACTCTTCATGTGCGTCAGCCATTTGACATGGTGATGGAAAATTCTGGAGTGAAAACAAGGTCTTCAGAGCAGACTATGCTATCTGACGAAGCGCATATCTCACTGGTTACGGATAGCTCCTCAGAGGAGGATTCAGAGACAGATGACCAGTCCTATCCCCCCCCCCCCCGAGGTGTATGCTCTAACTTAGCAGGGTTATGTTTCTCATATCGTGCGTCTGGTGTCTTGCATTGCTATGTCATTTGATTAGTTTAGACATGCTTTGTGTGAATGCCACCTGTTTAGTGTCTAATTACCATATATGTGAATTATCCATTGCCATCTTGTTGCAAGACATTATATATGTGAATTATGCAATGCTATCTTGTTGCAAAGGCATTATATGTGTGAACTTATGCAATGCCATGCTGTTTAGCCAATCATCATGTATGTGAATTATATCATGCTATCATTTTTTTGTATTATGTGTTCCATTTGTCGACAACGTTTGTATATTCAACTACTCTTCCTGTGCATCAGCCATTTGAAGGGGTGATGGAAGTATCTGGTGTGAAAACAAGGTATTCAGAGCAGACAATGCTACCTGCTGAAGCAGACATCTTGCTGGTTACAGAGAGCTCCTCAGAGGAGGATTCAGAGACTGATAACCAGTCCTATTTCCCCCCTGAGGTCTATGCTCAAACTTGGCAGGGTTATATCACCCATGTCGTGCATGTTGTCTTGCATTGCTTAGTTTTTACATCATACATGGATTGCCATCTGCTTACTTGCTTACTATATAAATCATATATTTTAATTATATCATGCCATCATGTTTACATACACAGCATCTATCTGAATTATGGCATGGCACCCCATTTAATAAAGACATCATATAGTTATATCATCTCATCCTTTTTAGTGTTTACAGCATCATATTTTGAATTATGTCATTCTATCCGTGAATTATATCATGCTATCATGTTTCCATAGGCGGCATGTATGTGAATTATGGCATGCCAACCTATTTAATAAACACATTATATAGTTACATCATGTCATCCTGTTTACATAGTCATCATATTTTGAACTATGTCTTTCCATCTTTTTTAGTTAGCCATTATAATGTGAAATTGTGTCATGCTATCCTGTTTAGTTAGCCATCATATATGTGAAATTGTGTCATGCTATCATGTTTGGTTAGACAACATAAATGTGAATTATTTCATGCCCTCTTTTATTCCCCACTATCCATTGCACCTGTCTATCATACAATGTCTGTACTTTCAATTACTTTTCTTGTTTATCAGCCATTTGAATTGGAGAGGGTGATGGCAGTATCTAAGGGAGTAACAACACGGTCTTCGGAAAAGATAGTGCTACCAGTTGATGCAGATAGAACCATGGTTGTACTTGCCCAAGAACCAGCCACACCACACATAAACCAGACTCTCGCAGATTGTACCCATACCCAGTTGGACAGAGAACCAGCTACACCCCTTCTAACCCCAACCACGGCAGATAGTAACCCAGTTCTAGTTGACACAGCACCATCTCCACCACACAGCACCCAAACACGAGCAGTTAGTAAGGGAACTGCAGTGCCCAAAGCACGAAGACCACCACTCCGAATCCCAACTCAACGCTTAAAGGAGAAGAAGATTTGTTCTCAGGTCAGGTTCTGTAGCTATGGTTCATACTCCTTTGCTCTTGCATCACTTTATTTACTCATACCAACTATTTTCAAATTTGAAGGATGGAATTGAAACTCCAATGGTGCAACAGGTATGTTTTAAACCTGTTTCTTTAATTGGTTTGCTGTTGTAACTTGCTCTATGTTGATTTCAGTTTCAATTGAATAAACAGTTATGTTCTCATGTCATGCACATTACAAGTGTTGTTGTTGCTCTATAGTTTCCCACACTTATATTCTGTCTATTCTGCTTTTCCTTGAACAAATATTATTTGAACTGTGTCTCTATCTTGATTTGGCAACAAAAACTAGAATGTTATAGACCATAGAGTGACCATGGTACATAGATATGTTTGTTTCATGTTGTTATCTTTTCCACTTTACTACTGAACTGATTTACCAAAATGAGTTTCATATACAACATGGTAAACCTGTGATGTGTCTGCTTGTTTCTCTTTTAAAATGCAAACAAAATATTGGAGAACAGTACCCAGTTATGCAATGGTAAAGGAAGTAATGCAGATAAGGTTCAAGATAGTGAGACATCCCTGTTGGTCTACAAGAAAGCTGATAAAAACTATCTTGACGACAGTGAGAGAACCCAAAAGTCCAGTCTTGATGTAGTGTTTGAGTTACTGGCCACTACTGCTGGCACAAACTCTTCGAACTCGCTGCCTGGATCAGTTCATCTTCTTGAGTCTCAACTTCAAGTTGAAAGACATCGATCAGATGTGCTGCGACGGGAAGCTAAAGGACTGAGGAAGTCCCTGCAGAATTCAGATGCATACTTTCTGGTGCAACAGCAAGCGCTGGAGGATTTAAGCGCCAAACAAGAGAAAGTTAATAAGCTTGCTAAGCATCTTGCCAGCATTATGGGTACCCAGGATATTGTTTCTTGAGATCTTCTGAAGTGGTTTCAGTTCTGGACTTGTTTTGCTGCGGCATTTATTTGCGCTGGTCGCCAACTTTGACAACCAGTGTATATGATATGTTGCTTTGTTCCCTATATTTGCACCAGTGGTGAACTTCGATGCCTAGTGGATGTAATATGTGTAATAGCCGTGATAGCCTAGTGTAAGTTGCTTACTTATTTATTTCCTTGTTGTCTTGTTTATTTGTTTGCTTGTAGTGAGTGTAGTTCTTTTTCCGCCGTTTGCTAGTGGCCGCAATAACCTAATTTTTAGAACTAGGCCACAATAACCATGGGCTACATATTTACTGTAGTGACACTGGGCCTCCTACGGGCCGTAGAAACAACGGGCCTTCTACGGGCCGTAGAAACAATGGGCCTTCTACGGGGCATAGACACAATGGGCCTTCTACGGGCCGTAGACACAATGGGCCTTCTACGGGTCGTATCATCAATGGGCCTTCTACGGGCCGTATGATCGATTGTCCAAACATTGGCCAATAACAGACCGCATTATGGCCGTAAACGGGCTAGAGTTGGAATCGTCCGCTCATGGGCCGACCATAACGGGTCGTCGTTAATCGGTCGTATTTGATGACGCGATGAAAAGGGCCCAACGTATTAACGGACCACAAACGGGCCGACTGTAACCACGGGCTGCATTTGGCCCACAAGCAAAAAATTACAGTAACGAGCCGTAAGTAACCGAATGCTGGAAATGAGCCCAAGAATAAATGGGCCCTGAGAAGGCCGAAAGATAACAAGGGCTGGAAACGGCCCAATGGAATAATTGGCCGTTAATGGGTATAAAGTGATACACTGTTCATTACGGGCCAGTTTCACCACGGGCCATTAATGGGCCAAGAGTTACAAAGGGCCTCATATGGGCCGAAAGACGTCATGGGCCATACATGGGCCGGAACTTAAAACGGGCTGGAATCATATTGGACGGCCCAGATGACGCTACTGGGCCTAATTTCGGATAGGTCATAACGGTCCCTGGGTTAGCGGGCTGTAAATGGGCTATATGCGAACAGGCCGTTAACAGGCTTCCCGTGGGCCGGCCCGCCACCTTTTGACCAAGTCAAATGGGCCGGCCTTTCCATAGGAATGGGCCTCTGTTGGGCCGTGCCACGTGTCGACGTATCATAGGCGCCTTCGGTCCAATGAGTGGATGACATCTGTCCCAACGATGAGCCGACACGTGTTTCCTCCAGCCAATGATGATTTTACACGTGGAAAATCCCCATTGGTCGGGGCCGTTAACGGGTTACCGGATCCAAAATCGGACCCGATAGCTTAAAGGCGTTCCGTTACGGTGGATGCCACGTGTCGGTCACCCTTGATGAAAGCACTTCTATGACGCGTGATTTATCGTCATGGAAGTGGACACTTCCGTGATGATAACTTTGGTAATGTCATGGAACACTTCGATGACAGCACAGGTATGACTATCTTGATTCTGACATAAAATCGTCATGGATGTACATGCATGACAAAAAACGTGACCTACTGTGACAAACACGTATCATCACGGAAATGTATTTTTTTTTTGTAGTGACTGTTGTGAGGAGTGCACGCTAATGCAAACATGATACTGACAGTCCATCCAGGATTTCTTTTGTATTCAGACAAGATATTCCCAATTTCACTGTAGTCTGCTGATAATTCCATTCTGTTTAGCTGAGTCTCCAAATATATGCATTCCTTGTTGACTCTTCAGGTCCGTTGTCGGTTGACGAGCAACTTTAATAGGGGAAAATATGTAACACCGAAGGCCCAAAGAAAGAAATAAAAGAAACGACGAAAACAAAAGCACACAAGCATACTAATAATATAACTAATATCAAGCAATCATCACATATTACTGCTACTCACACAATAATATGCATGCATTCCTAAGAACACAAATCTCGTGGAAACTCCGGCACTACAAGTCTAATATGCTATGACGGTGTGCACGAAAGTGAAATCTAGGTGTAGAAAGGAATTGGCATAACCAAGGCTACATCACGCGCTGGCTGAACAACGAATGGATCTGGATGGATACACAGGTGAGGACGGACTTGGCGATCAAGTACCGAGACACAAAGGTCACGACCACATCATCATCAAGCGTACGAATGGGAATTGTACACGTCCAAAGAATGAAATGACAGGGCAAGATAACGGTGGAAGACTGGGTTTAATGGCATTGCCCTTTTTCTGATAACAGAGATCAGCAAGGGTTGCCAAGGGGACGAGATGGAAAGCACGATTCGGGATAGAAACAAGTCTAACACCGAAATAATATGGGTGGGTGGTGGAAAAAATATATTGACGCGATACCTGAGCAATACTACTACAAATGGTGTCTGGAACACTTGGTACCAGGACATCATCTGCTGGGATATACATGACGCCGAACACCAAAGAGCAGGCATGCTAAGAAAGAGTGTGCAGGTAGTGGATCGAAACGATGCCACCTAAACTCACAAGATTAACTGTTAGCGACTAAATAATAATCTATATGCATGCTATGCGAAAAACAAATGCAGCAATCAAGTGCAACAAACCAACTAGGGTCAATACTACTGTTTTCTAACGTTCGTGCGGGCTAGGGCGTCGTACAGCCAGACCTGCTCTGATACCAAGCCTGTGGCACCCCAGCTCAGAGAAACCGGAACACCTCGTATTCCAGCCCAGAGATCGAGATGAAGTCTTCTGGAATACGACACTGCTTAGCATAGAACAAATCAGCTCTTTATTACAATCTATTTGGGTACAAGGGTTTCCGATATAACGGGGAATTACATCGGCATGGTGACACTACGCCTGCCACTATTGCTCTATGCAAGCAGCAGAACAACGCGAAGCAGCGGAATAACTTCTAGCAACAGAACAATGATGACGGTGCTGAACTCCACTCAGCAGGGACTCTGGCTGGAACGCTTATCCTAGATCGCAAACAAGGGATCCACGACAAACAAGCTATCAAATCCGGCATGACCTGCAATCTGGCATGACACGCCAGGTCAGTACATTGAATGTACTTGCAAGCTCACAATAACCAGAAGCATTCAAGACAAAAAACAGCATGGCAATTACAGGTTAATACTGATTAACATGATATCCTCAGAACAACATGGCATGAACAATATGAACATGATACAACTAGCACAATATCAGCATGGCATGAACATATGAATTTGAAGATACTAGCATGCAACATGATGACACTATATGCTCCACTAATTCTGCTCGGTTTTCCTCGTAACCATCACATGCATCACTTACCATCCACGGACATCACACGATCATCTCAGGATCAAATCAAGCTTGGTATAAACAATACCGCAGTAATCATTACATGAACACAAGGAGCTTGATCTTTACCCAGGATTCTCGCACAAATATCCAATAACTCGGTATCCTCGATACCACGGTGATCAATCACCGATCACAAACGAAACCACACTTGGTTCAACGGGTTACCTCGTAACCCAACGGTGATCAATCATGGATCACATAACCAACTTATCTCATCATTGAACCGGGTTGTTATTAAGCACATCATTATTATTACTGTTGACCCATAGTGTGACCAACTACGAACTGGGCCCTTATCCGCTGGCGCGGCTATCGATAGATTAATACACTCTGCAGAGGTAGCACACTGTACCCACACCACAGAACCCATGGCCTCACACTCCCATTCGGGTGGACCAACGGTGTTCTGATACGTCTCCATCGTATCTACTTCTCCAAACACTTTGGCCCTTGTTTTCGACTCTAACTTGCATGATTTGAATGGAACTAACCCGGACTGACGCTGTTTTCAGCAGAATTGCCATGGTGTTATTTTTGTGCAGGAATAAAAGTTCACGGAATGACCTGAAACTTCATAGAGAATATTTTTGGAATTAATAAAAAATACTGGAGAAAGAATCAACACCAGGGGGCCCACACCTTGTCCACAAGGGTGGGGGCGCGTCCACCCCCCTGGGGCGTGCCCCCTTGCCTCGTGGGTCCCCTGGAGCTCCACTGACCTCAACTCCAACTCCATATATACACGTTCAGGGAGAAAAAAATCAGAGAGAAGGATTCATCATGTTTTACGATACGGAGCCGCCAGCAAGCCCTAATCTCTCTCGGGAGGGCTGATCTGGAGTCCGTTTGGGGCTCCGGAGACGGGAATCCGTCGCCGTCGTCATCATCAACCATCCTCCATCACCAATTTCATGATGCTCACTGCCGTGCGTGAGTAATCCCATCGTAGGCTTGCTGGACGGTGATGGTTGGATGAGATTTACCATGTAATCGAGTTAGTTTTGTTAGGGTTTGATCCCTAGTATCCATTATGTTCTAACATTGATGCTGCTATGACTTTGCTATGCCTAATGCTTGTCACTAGGGCCTGAGTGCCATGATTTCAGATCTGAACCTATTATGTTTTCATGAATATATGTGAGTTCTTGATCCTATCTTGCAAGTCAATAGTCACCTACTATGTGTTATGATCCGGCAACCCCGAAGTGACAATAATCGGGACCACTCCCGGTGATGACCATAGTTTGAGGAGTTCATGTATTCACTAAGTGTTAATGCTTTGGTCTGGTACTCTATTAAAAGGACGCCTTAATATCTCTTAGTTTCCAATAGGACCCCGCTGCCACGGGAGGGTAGGACAAAAGATGTCATGCAAGTTCTTTTCCATAAGCACGTATGACTATATTCGGAATATATGCCTATATTACATTGATGAATTGGAGCTAGTTCTGTGTCACCCTATGTCATAACTGTTGCATGAGGAATCGCATCCGACATAATTATCCATCACTGATCCAATGCCTACGCGCTTTCCTCATATTGATCTTTGCTTAGTTAATTTACCGTTGCCACTGTTGCGATTACTACAAAACTGCTACTGTTACTTTTGCCACCGTTACTGTTACTTCCATACTACTTTACTACTAAATACTTTGCTGCAGATATTCAGTTTTCAGGGTGTGGTTGAATTGACAACTCAACTGCTAATACTTGAGAATATTCTTTGGCTCCCCTTGTGTCGAATCAATAAATTTGGGTTGAATACTCTACCCTCGAAAACTGTTGCGATCCCCTATACTTGTGGGTTATCACGTTCCGACAAAACTGATCTACTGCCATGACACTCTCCCAGCCACTCCGACCAACACCCCTTATTGGGTTCAGTCCTGGGTGACCGAGCCTACCAAAGGCAAAACAGCCACCGTCGTGGCAAAACAAAACAGTCCCAAACGGGGACAACCCAGGTACAACAACAACAGGTCTACAAGGCTTATGTCCACCTACCTGATCAGGGTAGCGCGCGCCCATAACCTTCCCTAGTTGTTGCACCGGCGAGAGGCATGACAATAAACCAGCTAGGACCGTCCCATACTGGTAAGTATGGTTGCACTTGTCAGCTCGATATGGTGACACCATGACTTAGCCAACAGTTGTTCAAGTTCATTAAGTCTGGTTAAACTTGAATGCAATAAGCTGAGTCATATGAAAATAGCATGATGCAACTACAATACATGAGCATGACATCAACATAAGCATGGATGTGCAACATTACTTCTTAACATATCACCAACAACAAATCATATATCTGACTGAGCATTGCTTACTGAATAGCATGAACATCACAAGTACATTACTCAGAAACATAGCAGGACTACTAGCATCAACAATAAATAGCATGCAAGAACATATCGATAATGCTACCATGAAAGCATTTAATCAACTGGATACAATGGAACATGCATAACGACGGCACTCGGGAAAGACGACAGTCATGCACCAAAGACCATCACCAACATCAACATGTACTACTAGCAAGCATAAACATCTGAAAGGAATACTAGCAGGTAGAACATGATAGTAGAGTAAAAGACAACATGGCACGAGAGTAAACATGAAACTCTAAGCATCACCGGAACAACGATAACCATATTTTAAACAAACAGACATTTATTAAATATTCAAGTTGAAAACCATGGCTACTACATGACTATCATGCAAGTGGGTATTGTGGCTTGCCTGGGGATGAAGAAGGCACCGGGAAGAAGTGCGGTGAAGCCGCGGAAAGATTTGCCGGAAACAGTTCTCTCCCGGAGGGGGCTGTCACTACTGGAATCAGCTAATTTGCCATCTGCCAGCTCTTTGCCGTCTGCTAGCGGATGGCAAAGAAGGTCTTTGCCATCAGCTACCCAAAAGCAGACGGCAAAGAAAATGGCAGACAGCAAAACAGGCCTTTGCCATCAGTCAGTTCTTTGCCGTCAGCTGGCGGACGGCAAAGAATCTTTGCCGTCAGCTGGCGGACGGCAAAGAGAGAGGTGGCCCCCCACTAACGAGCCGTTTACGGAAAAAAACGCCCCCACTTTGCCGTCTGCTAGCAGACAGCTTGCCGTTTGCTAGCAGACGGCAAAGAGACAAAACAGCGGACGGCAAACCAGATCCACACCCCCACCGCACGTTATCTCTTCTCTCCCTCTCCCCCCCCCCCCCCCCGCCGTTATCTCTTCTCTCCCTCTCTCCCCTCCCCGAGGCCCACCAGATCCGCACCCACCGCCGCCCCCGCCGCTCCTCGCTCCGCCACCTCCTCTCCTCGCCGGCCGTCTCCGCTGCCTGCCTCCTCTTCGGCCTCACCGGGTTCCTCGCCGCCGCGGTCTCCCTCTCCCGGGCGCCCGCCGAGGCCCCGCGGGGCCGCTGCCCGGACTCCTCGCACCCGCTCTCCGTCTCTGTCGCCTGGGACCGGCGCCCCGGGGATGCCGCGGGCGGCGCCACCGACCTCCCGGCTGGCCTCGCCACCGGATCGCGCGGCAAGCACAAGGTGGGGGAGCCGCGACCTCGAACAGGAGGCCGCCGCCTGGGGCGCATTGATTCGAGCTAGGGTTTCAGTCAATCGGTCGGGACCATGGAGTCGCCGCCGCCCAAGCGCAACGCCGGCCACGTCGGCGAGGACGGAATCAGCGCCCTCCCCGACCACCTCCTCCTCGACATCCTCGAGCGCCTCCACCTGCGCGAGGCGGTCCACGCCGGCGCGCTCTCCACGCGGTGGCGGCACCTCCCCAGCCACCTCTCGCTCGTGCACCTCGACGCCGGTCACTTCCGCGGCGCCACATCGCTCCAGGTCATGGACGCGTTCACGGGCGCGGCGCGGGCCTTGCTCACTCGGGTGCCTCCCGCCGAGGGAGTGTGCGAGAGTGGTGCCCTCAAGGTGCTCGTCCTCAGCTTCTACACGTCTTCCCCTCACCTGACCTCATTAGCACTTGCAGTAGGCTCAGGCACCTCAGCTTGAGATTCTGCAGACTGCTTGATCTGCACTCCACGCTCAAGATCGATGTGCCGTGCTCTGAGCTCCAGGAGCTTGAGTTCATCGGCCTTTTGTGCACACGGATCGAGCTCGTCTCTGTCCCCAAGCTTAGACAAGTGGAGTGCAAATGTTGGCTCTTCAATAACCCTCCAGTGCGCTTTGGCTACGTTCCTGAGCTTCGCGGTTTAGTACTCGCTTCTAAAGCCAAGGCATGGCAAGAGCCATTCGCGCTTAGCGAATGCCTGTCAACGAGTGTTGGTGCCAGGAACCTGTCAACACTGACTCTGTGTTTTGGGTACCAAATGGTATACTTAATTTCTGCGCACCACTTAAATATAAATCTTCTGCATCGTCATACCATGTCTTCTCTACCAGTTTCAGTTGTGCATGTATGTTCTTGCTGCAGATTTGGATTCAGCCAGAACCTCCGAAGCAGCTCATTGCTATATTCAGAAACCTGACCTCTCTGCGTCTGGGGCCAACTAGTACCAAGATTTTTTTTAACTTGGTACCACAGAAAGATGTATACCTAAAAAGTGCCCTGGGGCCACATGTTAGTGACACATGAATGGCACTTCACAACTTGAACGTGTCGTGGTTGTGGTTGTGGGATGTGCCGTGGCGCTGTGGTGCTGGATGTGCCCACGTCGCCGGCGGTGCTGGATGTGCCGTGGCGCGGTGGTGCTGGATGTGCCCACGTCGCCGGCGGTGCTGGATGTGCCGTGGCGCGGTGGTGCCCCTGGTTGGCGCCTTCGTGCCCGTGCTCTCACTGGTGCCGCCGTTGTGGTGCTCTCTGGCAACCTCCGGCTTGTTGTGGTGGTGTTGGTTGTGATGCTGGTCACACCATAGTGATGGTGTGGCTGCATCCTACTTCGGCTACAACTCCTTTTGGTGAGCTTCTCCTTGCTCCCCTCCTGATCTCTCTAATGCATAGCTCTAGATCTTGATCTTGTGGGATGTGAGGCTCTATTAGCTGTGGTTAGCTGCTGTAGATGAGCATCAACTTGTATTGGAGCTCTCTATGATGATTCTTGCTGTGTCAGGGTTTTGGTCAGTGACCATCTATGTGTATTTGTGAAGTATATATACTCCTGTACTGCTCTGTTCTGTTTAGTTGATCCTGGAGTTGTTACTTTGGTGAGTTACTTTACTCATGAACGGATACTCACTTGTTCTTAGTTATTTTACTTCTAATACTGATATGAACAGATACCACTTGGTTTGGCTATTCCTATTTGTCTCTTTCTAATAGCCTATGAACAGATGCTATACTTGGTTTTGGCTGTTACTTTCCTAGTTTTCTACTGATAAGACAGATACTACATCTGATTTGGGCAGTGATGCTGGTCTGAGCCCCCCTCTCTTAGGCTTAATTTACATGTGACTATCCCTGTGCTGTGATGAACTAGCCCTGGCACTTCCAGGCTGTCTGAGCACGTAATCCCTCAAGTATACCTTGAGGTCTTCTGTAGCTCTCCTTAATAGTTATCTCTTCTAAGCTGCTGGTGGTTGGATGTGTTGGGACTTGGTCTGGTTGGCTGATTATCTTGATCTCAAGTACTGGCTCCTAGGGCATTGCATTTCACCAAGTGAAATGCTACATTTCTACTCCTAACCTATTCTCTCTTTCTTAGTGTTTTTGTTATGCAGGTTGGAAGAAAAGAAAAAGATCCGGAGAAGATCTTAGTAATAAGATAGTCTTTTAGGAAAATAGATATTTAGTTTTAGATCATTCCTTGTAATATTTGTTGGATATGTGTTCATGGATATGTGTTGGATATATATGTGTTCATGACTATATATTGGTAACATGTGTTGGATATATATGTGTTCATGAGTATTGGTAATATGTGTTGGATATGCTATATTGGTCATATATATATATATGTGTTTGATTTTCTGTGAAAATGAATTGATATAAGAAGAAACAGAATTAATGCCTATTTGGTCTCTTTGCCATCTGCCAACAGATGGCAAAGAGCCTGCAACCTTTGCCGTCAGCTGGCGGACGGCAAAGGCTGCCGTTAGCCACCTAACGGACACTAACACTACTCATTTTGCCATCCGCTTCTTTGCCGTCCGCCGCAGATGGCAAAGAGCCTTTGCCGTCCGCCGCCTGGAAGCAGACGGCAAAGTAGGTCTTTGCCGTAGCCTTCTTTGCCGGAGCCTTTTGCCGTCCGCCTTTCGAGCCTTTGCCGTCCGCCGTGGCAGACGGCAAAGTAGCTGTTTCCTGTAGTGTGTACGTGCAAGGGCAAAATGGTCATTTTCAGAATGTTAACACATGGTGAAAGTGTGACCAACAGAAAGGGCTCGACGAGACGAAGAAATGGGCTTTGGAATCACCTCAAACGGAGTTACGAGCAAAAAGATATGAAGGATTGAAACACAGGGACTAATCTGTAAAATTTATATTCACAGACAGGCCCCTGGCAGCTCGGCGGGTCGCACATTCAAGGAAAATACGCTTTCCCACGGGGAAAGCATAAAGCGCAGAATGCGCTTCCACTTATCCAGGGTGGCAGAGGCGGGGCCGACTCCTGTGCGGCTGACAGGTGGGTCCCACCTTATCCACTTCTCTCTCTCCTCCCTTCTCTTCTTCCTCTCTCCTCCTCCCGACGGCGAATTGAGGCAGAGGCGGGGCCGAGCGCTCCGGCGACGAGTCCGGCCGACTCCGGCCACCACTCGTCGTGTGACCTATGGGCGAGCTCAGGAGAACGAGCCGCACCCGTTCCCGGTCATGGAAGACGTCGAGGATCACCGGGAGGGGCGGGGCATGGGACACGACGGAGGAGAGCTTCGGGCGCCGACGAATCCACGGCAGGAGGCCACCAGAGAAGGAGGAGGAGAGGTGCTGGGGCGGCGTATTGGTGGTGGAGGAGATGGCTAGAGGTGGTGGGAGCGAGGGAGGGGCTCGGGTTTGCTCGGATTTAACCGGAGGGGAGCGGTGGCCATGGTGGCGATGGCTGGGCGGGGTCCAGGGAGTGTGGGGAGGCTGGAAGTGAGGTCAAACGAGCACGGGGAGGGCTACTTATAGCCGTGGCCAAGGAGGCTGAGCTGTCGTCGCCGCGGACGCATGGCCGGCGCCGTGGACGCGTGTTCTCGCCCATGGGCTCGGAGGTAGACGGCGGTGAGGCACAGGGGAGAGTCTAACGGGGCAGAGAGAGCCAACAGAGCATGGGGAGGAAGAAGACGGCAACGAACAAAGCCAAATGGCTATTGTTCGCCCGTGGGCACGCGGCGGCGAGCGTTGGTGAGGAAGCTGTCGGAGGGGAAGAGGGTCCAGGGAGGTGGCGACGACGAGAGGAAGACGGTAGACACGCTCACGCGCGCGAAGATGACGAGAGGAGGAGGGGCCTGAGCGCAAATGACGTTCTGGCCGCGCACACTGCATGCCAAATCGGTGGTACCACCAGTAATGGCATCACGAGGGGGCAACAAGCTGGCAAAGGTTGTCTGGGAGTTAGTCCTTCCAGGGTAGGTTTCAACTGAGGTGGTGGCTAAGTAAAACGTGCTCTGGTTAAGTGGGAATTAGCCTCTGAAGTTAGATGTTGCAAACTTGATCAACTTAGTGTGATCAATAGAGAGATGCTATGGGTCAAATGTGATGTCTGGGGTGTTTAGGCTAGGAAGGACTACAATCATGGGGAGTTTGAAGATAAATGGATCAAGGATTAATACACTTGCTTTGCAACTGACCAAAATGGTCCAGAAGCTTGAGCATGATGATGCACTAACATGGAGTATCAACTTGAGCTCAAATTGGGCAAGGCAGGGTCATTTGGTCCTATGAAGATGCTCAAAGAGTCTCATACCAATTGGCCAAGCCAAAATGGTACTTGCTTCACAAACATCTCATCTGGACAGAAACTTGGAAAAATTCTAGAGGAACAATGGCTTGATGAAATATTCTCAAAATGGGTGGAGATAGGTTATATGGATAATAGAAGGCCTAGGACAATTTGCAGCCATAATGGAGCAAGATAAAATATACTTGCTTCACAGACTGAAAATTTGGGTAGAATCAAAGAATTGAAGATGAGCTGACATGGAGGCATGACATCAGCTCAACTTTGGTGGAGGGCTATGATATGATTATATGAAGGACCATGCAAAATGGCTTTTCATTTGGATATGCCTAGCTTGTACCTCCTTCACAAAGTTTCTTTCTGGACAGAAACTTTGGAAAATCATAATTAAATAACTACTAGGCAAATGAGGTTTCATTTTGTCATGTGGAAATTATATGGACATGAAAAGATGTCCCAGGAGTTTGAGGTCAAACGGGCAAAGGAAAATAGCACTTGCTTCACAATGTGCCATTTAGGGCAGAATAGGAAATGAATTATTTGAGGATTATTTTTAACATGGCAATGAAAAGTTTTGCCATATTTGATGAAGATATGACCCAAAAAATTTATGAGAATTATTTGGGAATTTTAGGAGTGAGGGAAATATGGGTTGCTTCACAACCTAGGGCAAATTGAGTTATTCCTTTAATAGAAAAGGAATATTCCCAATAAAAAGAATGTTGGGATTTGGTCCAAGGTGGAAATGGAAAGGTCTAGGGTTGGATTTGGGTATGACAAGCCACTCTGGAAAGAAAGAAGAGGTCATCTTCTTCAGTTTCCAGACCACAAAGCCACGGAAAAAGAAAACTCAGGCAAAAACCTCAGAAAAAGAAAAGAAAAAGGAAGGGCCAAAAATCAGGCTATTACATGCAAGGACCCAGGGGAACTGGATCCGTGGAGGCCACGCTTGGAGTGATGGAGCAGGACATCTTCAAGTGCAAGGGGATGGTGGAGCGTGGACTCAATGCCAATCACCTCATGATCGCGGACTATACCCGTGATCTCAAGGTGGATGGCAAGCCCATAAAGGACATCGTCTTCTCCCTCAATGAGCAAATCAACTTCCTTCATAGCCAGATCCACGATCTTGAAAGCCAGGTCTTTGAATATGAGGCCAGGTTTAAAGGTATGAGTTTGGCTGCCAGTTGCAGGATCTGAGAGACTCACTCCTCCTCTTATGATGGTGAGCCTCTGCCATGGAAACACGAGGACAAGAAATATTCTACTTCATCACCGACATCTTCTTCATCACCACCAAAAGACAACTGAGTATTGGGTATGGGCACTCCCCTTGGCTTTCGCCAAGCTTGGGGGAGGTGCCCCGGTATCGTATCATCGCTACTATCTTTTGCCTTTACTTTTCTTAGTTTGATCAATGGTTATCTTTTTCTATAAGATGAATAAAAGTTTAGTTCGATCCTTTCTTTTTGTGAGTTTGCTTAGTGATCAATCCTTGTAATTGTGTGCGAGATATATAATAAAGTTTAGTTTGAGTTTTTCCTTCTTTACTTTCTTGTTGCAATAAAAGAAAGGAAATAAAAAGAAAAAGATCATATGCTAATCTTATGTTAAGTGATGACATTACACAAGGAAAAGTATAAGTAGAAAATTTTATTGTAGATTGACAAACATAGCATTGGTCAATGATGCAACTCATGAAACAATTAATAAGGGAAGAGAAGATTCACATATAAATATACTATCATGGAAATCTTTTATGAATGTGAGCACCCATCAAAATATTATATGCCAAAATTGTTGACGTTGGACAAGGAAGACAACGTAATGGTTTATGTTTGTTCATATTCACATAGAAGTTATATTGTCATGGATCCTTCAACATGTGGTGCTTGCCCCTATCTTTGCTAGCCAAAAATTCCGCACTAAGTAGAGATACTACTTGTGCATCCAAAATCCTTAAACCCTATATTATTTGAGAGTCCACCATACCTACCTATGGATTGAGTAAGATCCTTCAAGTAAGTTGTCATCGGTGCAAAAAGGGCAATAAAAATTGCTTATAAAAATGTGAGATCATTTAGTGTAAGGGAAAATTGAGCATTGTACGAACTTGTGTTGGTGAAGAATAAAAGCGACAGACTGCATAATAAATGTTGCCATCACAAGGGGCAATATAACGTGACGTTCTCTTGCACTAAGGGGTTGAGCATGCAAACAAAAAGCGCATGGCAACCTATGCTTCCCTCTGTAAAGGTCCTATCTTTTACTTTCATGTATTTACTTTTATGCAAGAGTCAAAGTTTTTCTCTCTATTCCTTTTATTTTTCTCCTTTGGCAAGCATCATGTGGTGAGGAAAGATCTAGGCACATATGTCGAGTTGAATATGGGTGGCATAAGTTATTATTGTTGACATCACCCTTGAGGTGAGTATGTTGGGAGGCGAAACTATAAGCCCCTATCTTTCTTTGTGTCCGGTTGAAACGTTTTGCTCATGTGTACGCGGTGAGTGTTAGCAATCATAGAAGACTAAATGATGGTTAAGTATGTGGACTTGCCTAAAGGCTTCGATACGTGACCCTTCCTGAAAAGATGATGAATTTTAGTTGCAAAGTTGACTGAGAACATAGTTTGTTGGTTTGCAATAGAGTTTATGCTTTATACTTCGATGTTGTGATGAATTGTCACTTGTTCATGACAAGTATATGATAAAAGTGCTATGATAAAAGTTTTATATTAAAGTTTGTTGATGTTATAATAAGTCACATGATGCTGCTATGTCCGTATTTTTGTTTTTATCGACACCTCTCTCTTTAAGCATGTGGACATGTTTTTCAATTTTGATTTTCGCTTGAGGACAAGAGAGGTCTAAGCTTGGGGGAGTTGATACATCCATTTCGCATCATGTTTTCCTACTGTTATTTATGTTGTATTATAACTAGCGGGGTAACCCGCGCATTTGCGCGGCTAGGATCAATACATATTGTTTTGTCTTGATAATGTTACAAAAATCGGTCCATACTATTTTACATGTAATCATATTCTTTTGAAGCTATTTTGTACTTGTGATTAATTATCACTGAAAGATATTTCTATAATATATGTCTTTCGGAAATAATTTTGATATAAATCTTCTAATGATCGTTTAGTGTTTTTGGCAAGGCCGATGATGAAAAATGTTGTTATTTGAGTTTGTGGCCTACCATGTGAAAGCATTTACTTTCTTATTGATCTCTAATGTCCCTCCTCCACCCCACCACGCATGCAAGTAAATTCCAAATCATATACAGACTCCTATTAAACTGGACTTACTGCTCTAGACATCTAAGGATTCCCCTTTATTCCAATCCAAATTTGTATTTTTATATGCCGAAATTTGATTTTAGGATCCATGGACCACCATGTACTTAACAGGGCAGATTATCCAGTTTATGTGGATGAATATGCTCGTTCATGCACATTGTGGTTTGTTGGAATTGATCTTCTGTTTTGTTGCTCATATCATACATCGAAATGTACACATCTAATAACATTTTATCATTTCTAGTTAAGCCCGTCTATGTTTCTCCCTAATAATCATGAAATCCGCTAGTTACCATTGTTTCCTCCATACCTTTGTTCGTCTTTGTTGTACTCTCGCAAGCACATATCGATTTATTCTGTATTTTACATACTTATTATTGCTCTGAGTTGTTAGTGTGTCATTAATTTGACATTCAAAACTATGGAAAACTTTATAACAAAATTACAAACTGGAAAGAAATAAACAATAAAGTTATTTCCGGTCTAACTATTTGCCACAATGCCAAATTGATTTTACTATAGCACCAAGATATAGAAAAATAGCACTTCTAACATATGCACACTCAGATATATGTTAGAGACAAAATCATGCATTTGATTTCCTTCTGTTGGTTGTCATATAAAATTTGAGACATTGCCATCGGATATGGCGTCGATTTTTTTCGAGAAAACATATGGCCTCAATTGATACACACTTTTCATCTTTTGCCAAAAACATGTGCTAATTAAACTGATATGTGAATCTGAATTACGGATTTGCCTTCGCGAACAACAAAAATCTTCTCGATAGAAAAATAGAAAACATATATGGGTTTGGAAAAAACTACATACCCATAATTCAGGTGCAAGATTTTTTTTCGAAAGTAAGAAAAAACAAATTCTTGGGTGAAGAAAATTTTGAGAATTCGGAAAGAGAAAAACGTATCTAGAGTTAGAGACCATCTATATATTTATATAGTCGGCCTAGAATTTTCAATAGTAAAGAGGGACATATTTGATGATTTTAGAACATTTTGAAATAAATAGCATGTGTACTTGTAGATGTGCTCTACACGCATGAGTAATTTCATCATTATTAAATATATTTATTTCTAAACTTAAAAAATAAAGAAATTTGTGGATTTGTAATATTAAATAGTACGTCTAATGTATCGATACATTTTGCCTTTTTAGCTTATAGATAGATAAATATGCTTATTTATTTTTACACAAAATAATATGTTTATTTGTAAAATTTGACCTACGTGTAATGAACAACCACCATAAAATAAATTAGCAACTATATGTGCATACAGAATGACAATTTGTTTTTTTATTTACCGAGAAACTGTGCCTTTTCTTATTTCAAAAGGGCAAACTGTATATTAGTTAATTAATATACATGCATGTGCTAGTTTTTTTGGGCGCTTCTGATTAGTACTATGCACTAGTACGATGCCACTTTTTTTATTGTATGGCCTTCGTGTCTCTTTTGGAAATTGAATCGGTAAAGGAAGCCAGCACCGTGCGTGACAAATTAAGACTCTCGGGTCACGTGCCTCTTTTTTACATCATGATTCGGCATCGGATCTTTAAGTCTATATACATTGGAAATATCTACGTGATAGTCTGATATATTTATACATACATCTTTATATGTTACGTAAAAACTTTTAGATCTCAATCGTTATTTTTTTGATCGGACGATGTAAATATAATTAGCATATGTGGACGAACGTGATGGCTTGTTTGACTTTTGTTTTTGTATATAATATATGCTTTTGGAGTAATTCTAATGCTTTTTCTCTCATAATATGCAAGGTTTGCACCAAGGGGGGGAATTCTGGCAGCTGGAAATCTGGACCTGAAAAAGCTACGTCAAGCTACCTATTCTACACAACTCCAAATGAGCTGAAACTCCCAGAGGAATTTTTATGTAATACTTAATAAATATTGGAGCAAATAAGTACCAAAGGAGGGCCAACAGGTGGGCACAACCCACCTGGGCGCGCCAGGAGGCCCAGGCGCGCCCTGGTGGGTGCTGCCCTCCTCGGCCCACCTCTGGTGCCCATATTCTTGTATATAAGTCATTTTGACTTAGAAAAAATAAGGAGAGGACATTCAGGACAAAGCACCGCCGCCTCGAGGCGGAACTTGGGCAGGAGCACTTTTGCCCTCTGGCGGAGCGATTCCGCCGTGGGAGCTTTCCTCCCGGAGGGGGAAATCCTCGTCATCATCATCACCAACAACTCTCCCATCTTGGGGAGGGCTATCTTCATCAACATCTTCACAGCACCAACTCCTCTCAAACCCTAGTTCATCTATTGTGTTCAATCTTTGTATCAAAACTCTAGATTGGTGCTTGTGGGTGACTAGTAGTGTTGATTACATCTTGTAGTTGATTACTATATGGTTTATTTGATGGAAGATTATATGTTCAGATCCATTATGCTATTTAATACCCCTTTGATCTTGAACATGTTTATCATTTGTGAGTAGTCACTTTCGTCCTTGAGGTCACGAGAGAAATCATGTTGCAAGTAATCATGTGAACTTGATATGTGTTTGATATTTTGAAGTATGTTTCCATTCTCTTAGTGGTGTCATGTGAACGTCGACTACATGACACTTCACCATTTGGGCCTAAGGGAAAGCATTGTGGAGTAGTTATTAGATGGTGGGTTGCGAGAGTGACAGAAGCTTAAACCCCAGTTTATGCGCTATTCCGTAAGGGACCAATTGGATCCAAAAGTTAAATGCTATGGTTAGAATTTGTTCTTAATACTTTTCTCGTAGTTTCGGATGCTTGCGAGAGGGTTAATCATAAGTAGGAGGTTTGTTCAAGTAAGAACATCACCTAAGCACCGGTCCACCCACATATCAAATTATCAAAGTACCAAACACGAATTAAGCCAACATGATGAAAGTGACTAGATGAAATTCCCGTATACCCTCAAGAACACTTTGCTTATCATAAGAAACCATTTTGGCCTGTCCTTTGCCTCAAAAGGATTGGGCTACCTTGCTGCACTTTTGTTACTAGTATTGTTACTTGCTCGTTACAAATTATCCTGCTATCAAACTACTCCGCCACTCACAATTTTAGCACTTGCAGACATTACCTTGCTGAAAACCACTTGTCATTTCCTTCTGCTCCTCGTTGGGTTCGACACTCTTACTTATCAAAAAGGGCTACAATTGACCCCATATACTTGTGGGTCATCACATCCCATCTTTCTTCAACAAGTATCGGTATGTTTTCGTTCTCGTTTCGTTCATGTGTATGTGTAAATCTTGGAGCATCTTTTGTGTTTATTTTTCACTTTTCTTTTATGCACCATGCTAGTATGAGATATTCCATGGTTGATTTATAGAATGCTCATTGCACTTCACTTATATCTTTTGAGTGTGGCTTTATAGAATGCTTCATGTTCTTCACTTATATAGTTTGAAGTGTGGATTGCCTGTTTCTCTTCACATAGAAAACCATTATTTGAAGAATGCTCTTTCGCTTCACTTATATTTATTAGAGCTTGGTCCTTTGTAGAAAGAATTAAACTCTCATGCTTCACTTATATCTATTTAGAGAGTCAACAGGAATTGGTCAATTGCATGGTTAGTCATAAAATCCTACATAAAACATATGGGTCACTGAATATGATATGTTTGATTCCTTGCGATAGTTTTGCGATATAGAGATGGAATATGTGGGAGGTACTAGTAAACGGTTGTGATTAGTAAGAATATTGGTGTTAAGGTTTGTGATTCCCGAAGCATGCATGTATAGTCTCTCGTTATGCTATGAAGTTGGAGCATGATATATTATTGATTGTCTTCCTTATGAGTAGCGGTCGGGGACGAGCGATGGTCTTTTCCTACCAATCTATCCCCCTAGGGGCATGCGTAGTAGTACTTTGCTTCGAGGGCTAATAAACTTTTGCAATAAGTATATGAGTTCTTTATGACTAGTGTGAGTCCATGCATTATACACACTTATCTTTCCGCAATTTTCTAGCCTTTAAGGTACCGCGCGTTGCCCTTTCTCACCTCGAGAGTTGGTGCAAACTTCGCAGGTGCATCCAAACCCCGTGATATGATACACTCTATCACACATAAGCCTTATTATATATTCCTCAAAACAGCCACCATACAGACCTATTATGGCCTTTCCATAGCCATTCCGAGATATATTTCCATTCAACTTCCACCGCTTCCGTTTTGATGACTTGAGCATTCATTGTCATATTGCTTTGCATGATCATATAACTAACATAGTATTTGTGGCTCAGCCACCGTTCATCATTTTTCATACATGTTACGCTAGATCATTGCACATCTTGGTACACTGCCAGAGGCATTCATATAGAGTCATACTTTGTTATAGGTATCGAGTTGTAATTTTTATTTCTTTTGAGTTATAAGTAAATATAAGTGTTATGCTCATCATTATTCATTTTTCAGAGCATTGCCCCAGTGAGGAAAGGATGATGGAGACTATGATTCCCCCACAAGTCAGGATGAAACTCCGGACAATGAGAGAGAGAAAATACTAAAAGGAAAAAAAGTAAAAGGAAAAAAGAAATAAAGAAATAAAGAGAGAAGGGGCATACTAGTTCCACACTTGTGCTTCGAAGTAGCATCATGTTTTCCATATGGAGAGTCTCCTATGTTGTCACTTTCATATACTAGTGGGAATTTTTCATTACATGATTAGATGCACACCCCCTTAGTTTTCATATTGAGCTTTCATACTCTTATAGCTCTTAAGCTTCATAAAAATACACTTATAGCTCTTAGTGCATTCGTTGCATGGCAATCCCTACTCCTCACGTTGATATCAATTGATGGGCATCTCCATAGCCCGTTGGTTAGCCGCGTCGATGTGAGACTTTCTTACCTTTTTGTCTTCCCTATATTTACCCCTATCATCATACTCTATTCCACCCGTAGTGCTATATCCATGACTCACGCTCATGTATTGCGTGAGGGTTGGAAAAGCTGAAGCGCGTTAAAAAGTATGAACCAATTGCTCGGCTTGTCATCGGGGTTCTGCATGATAAATACTTTGTGTTAAGAAGACAGAGCATGACAAGACTATATGATTTTGTAGGGATAGCTTTCTTTAGCTTTGATATTTTGAAAGACATGATTGTTTGTTGGGATGCCTGAGTATTGATGTCTTTATGTAAAATTATGGACTATTGCTTTGAATCACTCGTGTCTTAATATTCATGCCATGACTAGACATATGATCAAGTTTATGCTAGGTAGCATTCCACATCAAAAATTATCTTTTTTATCATTTACCTACTCGAGGACGAGCAGGAATTATGCTTGGGGATGCTGATACTGTTGGGGAACACAGTAATTTCAAAAAAATTCCTACGATCATGCAAGATCTATGTGATGCATAGCAACGAGCGGGAGAGTGTTCTCCACGTACCTTCATAGACCGTAAGTGGAAGCGTCAAGTGACAGAGTTGATGTAGTCGAACGTCTTCGCGATCCAACCAATCAAGTACCAAAAGCACGGCACCTCCGTGATCTGCACACGTTCAGCTCGGTGATGTCCCACGAACTCTAGATCCAGCTGAGGTCGAGGGAGAGTTTCGTCAGCACGACGGCGTGGTGACGGTGTTGATGAAGTTACCGACGCAGGGCTTCGCCTAAGCACTACGATGATATGACCGAGGTGGAAATCTGTGGAGGAGGGCACCGCACACGGCTAAGCAATGTCAACTTGTGTGTCTATGGGGTGCCCCCTCCTCCATATATAAAGGAGTGGAGGAGGGGGCCGGCCGGCCTCCTATGGCGCGCCCCAAGGGGGGAATCCTACTCCAACTAGGAGTAGATTCCCCCCTTTCCTAGTCCAACTAGGAGGGGTAAGGAAGGGGAAGAGGGAGAGAAGGAAAGGGGGGCCGGCCACCCTCCCAATTCAGATTGGGCTTGGGGGGCGCGCCCCTCCTCTTGACCTTCTCCTCTCTCTTTCACTAAAGCCCATTAAGGCCCATTAAGCCCCCGGGGGGTTCCGGTAACCTCCCGGTACTCCGAAAAAATGCCCGAACCACTCGGAACCTTTCCAGTGTCCAAACATAGCCTTCCAATGTATCAATCTTTATGTCTCGGCCATTTCGAGACTCCTCGTCATGTCCGTGATAACATCCGGGACTCCGAACTACCTTCGGTACATCAAAACACATAATCTCATAATACCGATCGTCATCGAACGTTAAGCGTGCGGACCCTACGGGTTCGAGAACTATGTAGACATGACCGAGACACCTCTCCGGTCAATAACCAATAGCGGAACCTGGATGCTCATATTGGCTCCTACATATTGTACGAAGATCTTTGTCGGTCAAACCGCATAACAACATACGTTGTTCCCTTTGTCATCGGTATGTTACTTGCCCGAGATTCGATCGTCGGTATCATCATACCTAGTTCAATCTCGTTACCGGCAAGTCTCTTTACTCGTTCCGTAATGCATCATCCCGTAACTAACTCATTAGTCACATTGCTTGCAAGGCTAATAGTGATGTGCATTACCGAGAGGGCCCAGAGATACCTCTCCGAAACACGAAGCGACAAATCCTAAGCTAGATCTATGCCAACCCAACAAACACCATCGGAGATACCTGTAGAGCATCTTTATAATCACCCAGTTACGTTGTGATGTTTGATAGCACACTAAGTGCTCCTCCAGTATTGGGAGTTGCATAATCTCATAGTCATAGGAACATGTATAAGTCATGAAGAAAGCAATAGCAACAAACTAAACGATCATAGTGCTAAGTAATGGATGGGTCAAGTCAATCACATCATTCTCTAATGATGTGATCCCGTTCATCAAATTACAACTCATGTATATGGCTAGGAAACTTAACCATCTTTGATTAACGAGCTAGTCAAGTAGAGGCATACTAGTGACACTCTGTTTGTCTATGTATTCACACATGTACTAAGTTTCCGGTTAATACAATTCTAGCATGAATAATAAACATTTATCATGATATAAGGAAATAAATAATAACTTTATTATTGCCTCTAGGGCATATTTCCTTCAGTCTCCCACTTGCACTAGAGTCAATAATCTAGTTCACATCGCCATGTGATTTAACATCAATAGTTCACATCGTCATGTGATTTAACACTCTATAGTTCACATCGCCATGTGACCAATACCAAAAGGGTTTACTAGAGTCAATAATCTAGTTCACATCGCCATGTGGTTAATACCCAAAGAGTACTAACGTGTGATCATGTTTTGCTTATGAGAGAGGTTTAGTCAATGGGTCTGTTATATTCAGATCCGTATGTATTTTGCAAATTTCTATGTCTACAATGCTCTGCACGGAGCTACTCTAGCTAAATGCTCCCACTTTCAATATGTATCCAGATCGAGACTCAGAGTCATCCAGATTGGTGTTAAAGATTGCATCGACGCAACTCTTTACGAGGAACTCTTTATCACCTCCATAACCGAGAAATATTTCCTTAATCCTCTAAGGATAATTTTGACCAATGTCCAGTGATCTACTCCTAGATCACTATTGTACTCCCTTGTCAAACTAAGGGTAGGTTATACAATAGGTCTGGTACATAGCATGGCATACTTTATAGAACCTATGGCTGAGGCATAGGGAATGACTTTCATTCTCTCTCTATCCTCTGCCGTGTTCAGGCTTTGAGTCTTACTCAACTTCACACCTTGCAACACAGGCAAGAACTCGTTCTTTGACTGTTCCATTTTGAACTACTTCAAAAACTTGTCAATGTATGTACTCATTGAAAAAACTTATCAAGCGTCTTGATCTATCTCTATAGATCTTGATGCTCAATATGTAAGCAGCTTCACCGAGGTATTTCTTTGAAAAACTCCTTTCAAACACTCCTTTATGCTTTCCAAAAAATTCTACATCATTTCCGATCAACAATATGTCATTCACTTATACTTATCAGAAAGGCTGTAGTGCTCCCACTCACTTTCTTTTAAATACAGGTTTCACCGCAAGTCTGTATAAAACTATATGCTTTGATCAACTTATCAAAGCATATATTCCAACTCCGAGATGCTTGCACCAGTCCATAGATCGATCGCTGGAGCTTTGCACACTTTTTTAGCACTTTTAGGATCGACAAAACCTTCTGGTTGCATCATATACAACTCTTCTTTAAGAAATCCATTAAGGAATGCCGGTTTGATATCCATTTGACAAATTTCATAAAATGCGGCAATTGCTAACATGCTTCGGACAGAGTTTTAAGCATCGATACAAGTGAGAAAATCTCATTGTAGTCAACACCTTGAACTTGTCGAAAACATTTTTGCGACAATTCGAGCTTTGTAGATAGCAACACTACTATCAGCGTCCGTATTCCTCTTGAAGATCCATTTTATTCTCTATGGCTTGCCAATCATCGGGCAAGTCAACCAAAGTCCATACTTTGTTCTCATACATGGATCTCATCTCAGGTTTCATGGCCTCAAGCCATTTTGCGGAATCTATGCTCATCATCGCTTCCTCATAGTTCGTAGGTTCGTCATGGTCAAGTAACATGACCTCCAGAACAGGATTATCGTACCACTCTGGTGTGGACCTTACTCTGGTTGACCTACGAGGTTCGGTAGTAACTTGATCTAAAGTTTCATGATCATCATCATTAGCTTCCTCACTAATTGGTGTAGGAATCACTGGAACTGATTTCTGTGATGAACTACTTTCCAATTCGGGAGAAGGTACAACTACCTCATCAAGTTCTACTTTCCTCCCACTCACTTCTTTTGAGAGAAAACTCCTTCTCTAGAAAGGATCCATTCTTAGCAACAAAGATCTTGCTTTCGGATCTGTGATAGAAGGTGTACCCAACAGTTTCTTTTGGGTATCCTATGAAGACGCACTTCTCCGATTTGGGTTTGAGCTTATCAGGCTGAAACTTTTTCACATAAGCATCGCAACCCCAAACTTTAAGAAACAATAGCTTAGGTTTCTTGCCAAACCATACTTCATACGGTGTCGTCTCAACTGATTTAGATGGTGCCCTATTTAACGTGAATGCAGATGTCTCTAATGCTTAACCCCAAAACGATAGTGGTAAATCGATAAGAGACATCATAGATCGCACCATATCTAATAAAGTACGGTTACGACGTTCGGACACACCATTACGCCGTGGTGTTCCAGGTGGTGTGAGCTTTGTGAAACTATTTCACATTGTTTTAACGGAAGGCCAAACTCGTAACTCAAATATTAATCCCCACGATTAGCTTGCAGAAACTTTATTTTCTTGTTACGATGATTTTCAACTTCACTCTGAAATTCTTTGAACTTTTCAACTGTTTCAGACTTATGTTTCATCAAGTAGATATACTCATATCTGCTCAAATCATCTGTGAAGGTCAGAAAATAACGATACCCCCCACGAGCCTCAATACTCATTGGTCTGCATACATCAGTATGTATTATTTCCAACAAGTCTGTTGCTCGTTCCATTGTTCCGGAGAACGGAGTTTTAGTCATCTTGCCTATGAGGCATGGTTCGCAAGCATCAAGTGATTCCATCAGCATGGAGTTTCTTCATGCGCTTTACACCAATATGACCTAAACGGCAGTGCCACAAATAAGTTGCACTATCATTATTAACTTTGCATATTTTGGGTTCAATATTATGAATATGTGTATCACTACAATCGAGATTCAATAAACCATTTATATTAAGTGTATGACCATAGAAGGTTTTATTCATGTAAATAGAACAACAATTATTCTTTGACTTAAATGAATAACCGTATCGCAATAAACATGATCAAATCATATTCATGCTCAACGCAAACACAAAATAACTTTTATTTAGGTTCAACACTAATCCCGAAGGTACAGGGAGTGTGCGATGGTGATCTTATCAACCTTGGAATCACTTCCAACATACATCGTCACCTCGTCCTTAACTAGTCTCTGTTTATTTTGCTACTCTCGTTTCAAGTTACTACTCTTAGCAATTGAACCAGTATCAAATACCGAGGGGTTGCTATAAACACTAGTGAAGTACACATCAATAACATGTATATCAAATATACCTTTGTTCACTTTGCCATCCTTCTTATCCGCCAAATATCTAGGGGCAGTTCCGCTTCGAGTGACCAGTCCCTTTGAAGTAGAAGCACTCAGTCTCAGGCTTAGGTCCAGGCTTGGGCTTCTTCACTTGAGCAGCAACTTGCTTGCCGTTCTTCTTGAAGTTCCCTTTCTGTCCCTTTGCCCTTTCTTGAAACTAGTGGTCTTGTTAACCATCAATGCTTGATGCTCTTTCTTGATTTCTACCTTCGCCGATTTCAGCATCGCGAAGAGCTCGGGAATTACTTTTGTCATCCCTTGCATATTATAGTGAATAGAGAACTTTGTCAATTACTATCTTATCTGGAAGATTAACTCCCACTTGATTCAAGCTATTGGAGTACCTAGACAATCTGAGCACATGCTCACTGGTTGAGCTATTCTCCTCCATCTTGTAGGCAAAGTATTGTCAGAGGTCTCATACCTCTCGACACAGGCATGAGTATGAAATACAAATTTCAACTCTTGGAACATCTTATATGCTCCGTGGCGTTCAAAACATTTTTGAAGTCACGGTTCTAAGCCGTAAAGCATGTTGCACTAAACTATCAAGTAATCATCATACCGAGCATTGTTCAAACGTTCATAACGTCTGCATCTGCTCCTACAATAGGTCTGTCACCTAGCGGTGCATCAAGGACATAATACTTTTGTGCAGCAATGAGGATAATCCTCAGATCACGGACCTAGTCCGCATCATTGCTACTAACATCTTTCAACTTAGTTTTCTCTAGGAACATATCATAAAAAACGGGGAAGCTATACGTGAGCTATTGACCAACAACATAGATATGCAAATACTATGAGGACTAAGTTCATGATAAATTAAAGTTCAATTAATCATACTACTTAAGAACTCCCACTTAGATAGACATCCCTCTAATCATCTAAGTGATCACGTGATCCAAATCAACTAAACCATGTCCAATCATCATGTGAGATGGAGTAGTTTTCAATGGTGAACATCACTATGTTGATCATATCTACTATATGATTCACGCTCGACCTTTCGGTCTCAGTGTTCCGAGGCCATATCTGCATATGCTAGGCTCGTCAAGTTTAACCCGAGTATTCTGCGTGTACAAAACTGGCTTGCACCCGTTGTATGTGAACGTAGAGCTTATCACACCCGATCATCATGTGGTGTCTCGGCACGACGAACTTTCGCAACGGTGCATACTCAGGGAGAACACTTGTACCTTGAAATTTAGTGAGAGATCATCTTATAATGCTACCGCCGAACTAAGCAAAATAAGATGCATAAAGGATAAACATCACATGCAATCAATATAAGTGATATGATATGGTCATCATCATCTTGTGCCTTTGATCACCATCTTCAAAGCACCGCCGTGATCACCATCATCACCGGCGCGACACCTTGATCTCCATCATAGCATCGTTGTCGTCTCGCCAACTATTGTTTCTACGACTATCGCTACCGCTTAGTGATAAAGTAAAAAACAATTACAGGGCGATTGCATTGCATACAATAAAAGCGACAACCATAAGGCTCCTGCCAGTTGCCAATAACTTCTACAAAACATGATCATCTCATGCAACAATTTATATATCATCATGTCTTGACCATATCACATTACAACATGCCCTGCAAAAACAAGTTAGACGTCCTCTACTCTGTCGTTGCAAGTTTTACGTGGCTGCTACGGGCTGAGCAAGAACCGTTCTTACCTATGCATCAAAACCACAATGATTTTTCATCAAGTGTGTTGTTTTAACCTTCAACAAGGACCGGGCATAGTCACACTTGATTCAACTAAAGTTGGAGAAACTGACACCCGCCAGCCACCTGTGTGAGAAGCACGTCAGTAGAACCAGTCTCGCGTAAGCGTACGCGTAATGTCGGTCCGGGCCGTTTCATCCAACAATACCGCCGAATCAAAGTATGACATGCTGGTAAGCAGTATGACTATTATCGCCCACAACTCATTTGTGTTCTACTCGTGCGTATAACATCTACGCATAAACCTGGCTCGGATGCCACTGTTGGGGAACGTGGTAATTTCAAAAAAAATCCTACGATCATGCAACATCTATGTGATGCATAGCAACGAGCGGGAGAGTGTTGTCCACGTACCCTCGTAGACCGTAAGCGGAAGCGTCAAGTGACGCGGTTGATGTAGTCGAACGTCTTCGCGATCCAACCGATCAAGTACCGAAAGCACGGCACCTCCACGATCTGCACACGTTTAGCTCGGTGACGTCCCATGAACTCTAGATCCATCTGAGGTCGAGGGAGAGTTTTGTCATCATGACGGCGTGGTGACGGTGTTGATGAAGTTACCGACGCAGGGCTTCGCCTAAGCACTACGATGATATGACCGAGGTGGAAATCTATGGAGGAGGGCACCGCACACGGCTAAGCAATGTCATCTTGTGTGTCTATGGGGTGCCCCCTCCTCCATATATTAGGAGTGGAGGAGGGGGCCGGCCGGCCTCCTATGGCGCGCCCCAAGGGGGGAATCCTACTCCAACTAGGAGTAGGTTCCCCCCTTTCCTAGTCCAAGTAGGAGGGGGGAGGAAGGGGAAGAGGGAGAGAAGGAAAGGGGGCCGGCCCCCCTCCCAATTCAGATTGGGCTTGGGGGGCGCGCCCCTCCTCTTGACCTTCTCCTATCTCATTCACTAAAGCCCATTAAGGCCCATTAAGCCCCCGGGGGGTTCCGGTAACCTCCCGGTACTCCGAAAAAATGCCCGAACCACTCGGTACCTTTCCGGTGTCCAAACATAGCCTTCCCATGTATCAATTTTTATGTCTCGAACATTTCGAGACTCCTCGTCATGTCCGTGATCACATCCGGGACTCCAAACTACCTTCGGGACATCAAAACACATAATCTCATAATACCGATCGTCATCGAACGTTAAGCGTGCGCAGCCTACGGGTTCGAGAACTATGTAGACATGACCGAGACACCTCTCCTGTCAATAACCAATAGCGGAACCTGGATGCTCATATTGGCTCCTACATATTCTACGAAGATCTTTGTCGGTCAAACCGCATAACAACATACGTTGTTCCCTTTGTCATCGGTATGTTACTTGCCCGAGATTCGATCGTCGGTATCATCATACCTAGTTCAATCCCGTTACCGGCAATTCTCTTTACTCGTTCCGTAATGCATCATCCCGTGACTAACTCAGTAGTCACATTGCTTGCATGGCTTATAGTGATGTGCATTACCGAGAGGCCCAGAGATACCTCTCCGAAACACGAAGCGACAAATCCTAATCTCGATCTATGCCAACCCAACAAACACCATCGGAGACACCTGTAGAGCATCTTTATATTCACCCATTTACGTTGTGATGTTTGATAGCACACTAAGTGCTCCTCCGGTATTGGGAGTTCCATAATCTCATAGTCATAGGAACATGTATAAGTCATGAAGAAAGCAATAGCAACAAACTAAACGATCATAGTGCTAAGCTAATGGATGGGTCAAGTCAATCACACCATTCTCTAATGATGTGATCCCGTTCATCAAATTACAACTCATGTCTATGGCTAGGAAACTTAACCATCTTTGATTAACGAGCTAGTCAAGTAGAGGCATACTAGTGACACTTTGTTTGTCTACGTATTCACACATGTACTAAGTTTCCGGTTAATACAATTCTAGCATGAATAATAAACATTTATCATGATATAAGGAAATAAATAATAACTTTATTATTGCCTCTAGGGAATACTTCCTTCAGATACGTCTCCGCCGTTTCTATATTTTTTTATTGTTTCATGCCAATATTATACAATTTTCACATATTTTTGGCAACTTTTTATATGATTTATTGGACTAACCTATTGATCTAGTGCCCAGTGCCAGTTCCTATCTGTTGCATATTTTTTGTTTCACAGAAAATACATCAAACGAAGTCTAAATGCAATAAAATTTTACAGAGAATTATTTTGGAATATATGTGATTTTTGGGAGTTGGAGTCATCGCAAACGGGGGCCCACAGTGCCCACAAGACACCAGGGCGCGCCCCAGGGGCCAGGCGCGTGGTGGTGGGTTGTGCTCACCTTGTACGTCGGTTGGAGCTCTACTTCGGGCGCAAGGAAGCTTATATCTAGAAAAAAAATCGTGTTAAAATCTCAGCGCAGTCGGAGTTACGGATCTCCCGGAATATAAGAAATGGTTTTCGGCCAGATTCGGGAACCCGAAACAGAAGAGAACAGAGAGGGAGATCCAATCTAGGAGGGGCTCCCGCCCCTCTGCCGCCATGGAGGCCACGAACTAGAGGGGGAACACTCCTCCCATCTAGGGGGGAGGTCAAGGAAGAAGAAGAAGGAGGGGGGCTCTCTCCCCCTCTCTCCCGGTGGCGCCGAAGTGCCGCCGGGGCGAGGATCGTGACAGCGATCTACATCAACAATCTTGCTACCGTCAACACCATCTTTCTCCCCCTCTATGCAGGGGTGTAACACCTCTTCTCCCCGCTGTAATCTCTACTTAAACATGGTGCTCAACTCCATATATTATTTCCCAATGATCTATGGTTATCCTATGATGTTTGCGTAGATCCATTTTGTCCTATGGGTTAATCGCGATCTTGGTTGGTATGATTGTATATTTTATTAATAGTGATATCTTACGGTGCCCTCTGTATCGCGCAAATGTGAGGGGCCCCAACTGTAGGTTGTTGCAATATGTTCATGATTTGCTTATGATGGGTTGCGAGAGTGACAAAAGCTTAAACCCGAGTAGGTGGGTTGTTGCGTATGGGATAAAGAGGACTTGATACTTAATGCTATGGTTGGGTTTCACGGCCTTAATGATCTTTAGTAGTTGCGGATGCTTGCTAGGGATCCAATCATAAGTGCATATGATCCAAGTAGAGAAAGTATGTTAGCTCATGCCTCTCCCTAATAAAATTGCAAGAATGATTACCGGTACTTGTTATCGATTGCTTAGGGACAAATGACTTTCTTGTTGACAAAAGCTATCCACTTTTATTACATTGCAATTTATTCGTAATTTTATTCTTGCAAAGTACTCGTAGTTTTATTCTTGCCAAATATTTTCATACTGTTTTTTGGTAAAGCAAACGTCAAGTGTTTGTAGAGTTGTATCGGTGGTCGATAGAACTTGAGGGAATATTTGTTCTACCTTTAGCTCCTCATTGGGTTCAACACTCTTATTTAGCGAAGAAGGCTACAAACGATCCACTATACTTGTGGGTTATCATGGCCCAGGCTGACTTGTGAAGCTTGATGGGACGTGGGCGTATCCACTTCCTCATGCCGCCTCGGCAACTGCCTGACTTGACAACCGCCTGGCGCACGCAGCCCAGCCATCATTGCCCTGCAGCGCGCCTGCCTTCTTATTCTCCTCCTCCTCGCGAACTTGCGTCTTCTTTGTTAGACTCCATGCCAGCTCCAATCCACCCCACTGCCATGGCTCCCAGGAAGAAGAAGTGGAAGACCCATGCACCCGCGGAGTCCTCGCCGGGGCCGGAGCCAGCGCTGGACCGGTCCACAGTGATCAACCGGGAGGGGTTGGACAAGGTCCGGCCTGCCATTGCCGCCAATTCCAACAAGTGGAAGGCAACGAAGTTCTGGCCTGCCTCCCGGACCTTAGCCGATATGGAGGTCACCAAAATCCCTCTTCATCTCCACGCTCTTTTTGCTGGCATGTTGCCTCCGTTCTCCAATTTCTTCAACACCGCGCTCTCGCATTACCAGATCCACACGCAGCATCTGGATCCTGGATCCATCATCCTCCTCTCCGCTTTCGCCTTCTTGTGCGAGGCCTTCGTGGGCATTGCCCCGTCCGTGGCCTTGCTCCGCCATTTCTTCTCGCTCCACTTGGTCGACAACGGGCATTGCTCCGGGTGCGTGTCACTTCAGGCGGTGGCGATGACCGCCCGCTCCGGCATCGACTTCACGCTCCGCTCGGATGCAAGGGGGTTCCGGAAGTAGTGGGTGTATGTGGACGCCATCGTGTGCAACCCCTGCTCCTCATCCCATTGGCGCCGGCGGAGCCGAGCTTCGGGTGGGGTCACGTGGAGCTTGCTGACCCGCGGCTCACGCGCATTTTGTCCAGGCTGGCCAAGCTGAAGGAGGCGGGGGTGACGACGGTGATGGTGGTGAGGGAATTCTTCCGGTGGCACATCGCTCCGCTCCAGCGCCATACTCGCCCAATCTGGGCCTTCACCGGCCCTGACAACCCCATGAGGCTCCAGGTGCCTTCGTTCCCCTCCAACACGTTGCACAGGGTGCTGCAGCTCCTGACTGGCGAGGAGCCCGCCGCGCTTCCTCCTAAGGGACTCCCTTTGTACAACTGCCTAAACGGGAGGGCTTTCGCCAAGAAGATGCCATGCTTCGACAAGTGGGGGCTGCTCCCCGAGGGCCACGGGGGGCCTCGCGATAACCCCCTCTTGGCGACTCCCGTGCTCGGTGGTCCTGTGGTGCGCACTCCCGAGGCGGCCGCGGGGGAGTGATGACCCACAAGTATAGTGGATCAATCGTAGTCTTTTCGATAAGTAAGAGTGTCGAACCCAACGAGGAGCAGAAGGAAATGACAAATAGTTTTCAGCAAGGTATTCTCTACAAGCACTGAAATTATAAGTAACGAGTAGTTTGATAGCAAGATAATTTGTAATGAGCAAGTAATGGTAACAGTAACCAAAGTGCAGCAAGGTAGCCCAATCCTTTTGAGGCAAAGGACAGGCCAAAACGGTCTCTTATGATAAGCAAAGCGTTCTTGAGGGTACACGGGAATTTCATCTAGTCACTTTCATCATGTTGGTTTGATTTGTGTTCGCTACTTTGATAATTTGATATGTGGGTGGACCGGTGCTTAGGTGTTGTTCTTACTTGAACAAACCACCTACTTATGATTAACCCCCTCGCAAGCATCCGCAACTACGAGAAAAGTATTAAGATAAAATCTAACCATAGCATTAAACATTTGGATCCAAATCGGTCCCTTACAGAATAGCGCATAAACTAGGGTTTAAGCTTCTGTCACTCTCGCAACCCATCATCTAATAACTACTCCACAATGCATTCCCTTAGGCCCAAATATGGCGAAGTATCATGCAGTCGACGTTCACATGACACCACTAAGGGAATCACAACATACATACCATCAAAATATCAAACACATATCAAGTTCACATGATTACTCGCAACAAGATTTCTCCCGTGACCTCAATAACAAAAGTAACTACTCACAAATGATAATCATGCTCAAGATCAAAGGGGTATTAAATAGCATAATGGATCCGAACATATAATCTTCCACCGAATAAACCATATAGCAATCAACTACAAGATGTAATCAACACTACTAGTCACCCACAAGCACCAATCTAAGGTTCCGGTACAAAGATTGAACACAAGAGATGAACTAGGGTTTGAGAGGAGATGGTGATGTTGAATATGTTGATGGAGATTGCCCTCCCCAAGATGGGAGATTTGTTGGTGATGATGATGACGATGATTTCCCCCTCCGGGAGGGAAGTTCCCCCGGCAGAATAGCTCCGCCGGACGGCAAAAGTGCTCCTGCCCAAGTTCCGCCTCGAGACGGCGACGCTTTGTCCCGAAAGTCCTTTCCTTATTTTTTCTAGGTCAAAATGACTTATATACCAGAAGAGGGGCACCGGAGGTGGACCGAGGAGGGCACAACCCACCAGGGCGCGCCTGGGCTCCTTGGTGCGCCCAGGTGGGTTGTGCCCAACTGGTGGGGCCCCTCTGGTACTTATTTGCTCCAATAATTCTTATATATTCCATAAAAATTCTATGTTAAGTTTCATATCATTTGGAGTTGTGCAAAATAGGTAGCCTGATGTAGCTTTTTCAGGTCCAGAATTCCAGCTGCCGGTATTCTCCCTCTTTGTGTGAACCTTGCATATTATGAGAAAAAAAGGCATTGGAATTACTCCAAAAAGCATTATTATGCATAAAAACATTATAAATAACAGTAGGTAAACATGATGCAAAATGGACGTATTAGGGAGCGGGCACCGCCAAGCGCCCCTGAAGTGGCCGCCGGGGAACAGGCGCCACCGTGTGCTCTTGAGGTGGCCGCTGCGGAGCAGGCGCCACCCCGTGCTCCTGAGGTGGCCGCTGGGGAGCAGGCACCACCGTGTGCTCGTGAGGTGGCCGCTGGGGAGCAGGCGCCACCGCGTGCTCCTGAGGTGGCGGCCTCTAGCACCGCAGGAGGTAGGGGAGGAGCCCCGCCCACGAACGCAGTTGTCGTCCCCGCCATGAAGGGTTGCACGCCGGCCTGCAGCGCATCCCTTCTGGACCTTGGGTTATCCCGCAAGAGGAAGGGGCTCGGGAGCCGCTGCGACCTTGTCCCACGAACCCTGAAGAGGAGGAAGTGGATAGCCGTGGATGAGTAACTACCTTGCCCTTCCCTTGACTCTTGCATGTTGCATCCTCTTCTGACTTCTACCCCTTAGGATCCCTCCTGTTGCGGAGGCGAGCGTGTCCCAAGCGTGTCCTCTGGAGGGCGCCGGTCCCATCGCGGCCTTAGGCCTCACAAACCCGGCGGCCGCACGCGAGGCATCATCTGCATACGAGCCAAGGTCACCCTCGGGGAGCCACAGAATTGTACTCCCGGCATCCTTATCCTGGGGTGGCCTCTGTGTCACGGATGCTGTGCTGAGGGCTCCCCTGCTGATCCTCGCCAGTAGCCAGGCACCCTGCGGGACGGCGCCGTCTTCAAGCAGCGGGGCAAGTTCGCGTCGGGCCCCATCTCGGGCTGTAGGAGCAGGCGAGGGAGCCCCAGCCCCCAGGCCCCAGCCTGAGGCGGGCAAGGCCTCGCACGCCTCTCGGGCCGGCTGGGACGCGGGGGAAAACCCAGGCAGGGCGTTGGAGATTGCATGCGGGGGCGGTGCCGTTTGTCATGACCTTCTTCGAGAGGCAGCGAGCGCACTGGAGTGCCTCGGGGTGGAGCTCGGTGACGTCGACGCCCGCCTCGACGCAGAGCGCCTGCGCCTAGCGCGCGAATGGCGCCAGCTGCAAGTCGCCATCAACTTCGGTCGTCTGCAGCATGAGCTGGCCCGAATGGAGGCAGAGGGACCCCCGGCCACGGCAAGGGAGGCTTGCGATCGCGCCCTGGAGGAGTCCTGAGCCGCAGACCGCCGGCATGATGCGGCGGAGGCACACGAGAGGGAGCTCCAAGCTTCCAACGCCATCCTTGAGCAGCAAGTCCAGGTGCACATGGCCGCACTCGCCGCTCTGTTGACCAGGCCGCCCACGAGCGAGGTGAGGCCTCACACGCCCGACGACACGCTGGCGCTGGAGGCGGTGGAGCTAAGACTGGAGCGCGAACTGCTGGAGGTGATGGAGCGCCAAGTGGCCACAACCCAGGATGCCCTTGCTTCCCGGGAGGCGAGGATCCAGCGAGAGGTCGACCAGAAGGTGGCGGGGATCCACGAGGCCCTTGTCAAGGAATATCGCCAGAAGCTAGAGCTCTAGGAGACTCGCTTCAAGCAGCGGTGCGTCGAGCTGCAGGGCAAGGCCGATGCCCTCGAGGAGAA
The DNA here is from genome assembly GCF_018294505.1 of Triticum aestivum. NCBI lineage: Eukaryota > Viridiplantae > Streptophyta > Magnoliopsida > Poales > Poaceae > Triticum > Triticum aestivum. The sequence goes on along the minus strand of NC_057796.1, from coordinate 266,550,957 downwards.
GCTAGCTGCGGCGGAGTGGCGCGAGAAGACTGCTAAGGCAGCTCGGGCTACCGCCGAGGCCTAGCTGTCCTTCCTTCATCAACGGGTTGAAGGTGTTACATCCCTCGTGGAGAAACCCTCGGACGAGGCGGGCCACCGCCGAACGCTACAACGTGAGTGCTCCTTGATGTTTGAGGCCCTTGGGCTCAGGGCCAACCGGGCCCTAAGCAACATCTGCGATGAGAGCGTCTCCAGCCCACTCGAAGCTGACGACGCCGGCTACCTCAGCTTCTTTAGCCAGGTCGTGACTCGCCTCGAGGGTGGGGCCACGAGGGCGCGCCAACTCGTCGTGGAGAAGAGTCGCGACCTTCTTGGGTGCACGTTCTCGCCCGTCTTCAGCCACCTTCTTCGCTCCAACCCTGACTTTGATTTTGATGCTGTGATAGCCCCCGTGCTTGGGGCAATCCAAGGCGTCCTGGCGAGCTGGGTGGACGATCACCTGGACGACCTGTTCACGGAACTTGCCCCTGCCGATGATGTGGTCGTGCTCGCGGCCAAAGAGGGCGGAACTGCTGAAGACGACGACGCACCTTGCTAAGCTTGTGTTTCCCTGCCCTCCTGTCAGAACTTTGAATGTGACCCCGCGGGGATGCGGAAGTATCTTTTTGGAAGAATTTTTCCTGCGATGTATTAAGTGATATTTGCACTCCCTGGTGTTGTTCCTCTTCTCCTATTCGCACACTCCTAACCCAGAGTAGGGGTGACTGTCATTGTCGTGCCTGGTCGTGGTGCCTGGTTCAAGGCCCAAGAGGGGTCGCCTGTTGAGGGTCCTGGGCGATGCGCGCCTGCCGGCTCGCTCGAGAGTGTCGCGCGAGGATCCAGAGAGGTGCGCGCATGGGAAAATCCGTGGTTGTTGTGGCCTGGGCTCTCAGGGCGTCTTTAGCACCGGCGTGTGCACCATGCCCAGCCCCCGCTCATGGGGTGCGATGGAGCGAACCATGGGCGCCCGACATCTTTCGCAAAAACGGAAACCAAGCGAAGGAAAAACAGCTAGGAGAATGAAAAACCAGGAACAACCCCCCTCTTTTTTTAACAAAAACGCAAGAGCTTCAAGTTCATTTCAAGAAATAGCAGATTCGACTACAAGAGAAAGCAAGGAAAACAGCCGCGTCCGGCACCTATGCTAGTCTTCTAGTCTTCCCGCCAGCACGGAGCATGGGGCCTCCACTGGGCGTGGGCATAGCCATTGGGGGACTGTGTCGTCCGCCAACACGAAGATGGGGCTTCCACTAAGACGTGGGTGGGAGCCCCCGTGAGGCTCAGGGGCAGCGCTCAGGAGACTCCGGGGTGTGTACAACCCCACTCATTATTACGTGAGAGTGTCACGAGCGAAGACTTGAGGGGTGCTTCTTGCCCCTTGGACGAGGACCCCGCCCCGCGCGTACCCCGGCCACCATTGGGGCATCCGGAAACCAGGACAGGACCAAGGGGCAAGGGGATACATGGGCGTTGGTGAGGTGGTTGCTGGCCCTCGACTGGGGGAGGGCTCGCCGGCGCCTTCCCCGGGGGAGGACCCACTTCCGGATAGCACGCGCCGCCGCGGTGGCAGTGCCACACGCCTCATGACACGGGGGAGCCCTCGCACCAGGCTCCTCGGCTATGCATGGGGTGCGACCTCGCGCGACCTCCTGGCGCGCCCTGCCAGCCAGGGGCGGGGCCAACACCCGAAGGTGCGCCATTGTGGCACGATTTACCTGTGATCCAAGGTTAGTGCGACATATTCCAAAGATATTGGTTGTAACTGGTGGCCGTTGCTGTCGAAGGTGCCGTCGGGGCGTTGGGTTGGCCCACAAAGGGCCCCGGTCCTGTGTGGCCTCAGCGATCCCGACGTCCAGGTCGCCGAGGGGAACGTGTGCAGGACTCCTCTTTGTTCGTATAACGAGCCCAACGGCGGCGGCACAGAGGCACCGGGGGCCTCCATCCTGAAGCCGACCCCCAGTCTCTCCGATCCGCCACCTGCCATTTCTGGTGTCCGGCCGTGCCGAACAACGGGTGGTCCTCCATTGTGGGTCCCGGAGGTGTCGCCTACCCCGGTCATGTTCTGGGGGAACGCGTCTTGTGTCCGGCGGGAAGCGTTGCGCGCGGGATCGCCACCGTGAGATCCTCCGGACTCCATCTGGAGAGGTGAGCAGACGCAGCAGGGGCAGGCACGAGCCCCCGGCGGTACGAAAGGGCTCTACACCCTCGCAGGCGGCATCGAGCAACTTAGCGACCCGGCCAAGCAAGGCGTCGTGGCTGCCTTCTGCTAACCGACATCTCAGCAGCTCCCGCGCCATGAGGAGCGCTGCCCGCATGTTCACCAGCCCCCGACGAGCGTGCAAGGACGACGCCACTGCATGGTCGGAGGACCGTGCGGCGGCACGGTTGCGGTGCCGCACGGGAGGGGGAGGTGGCGGGCCCCGCCTCCGACTGCCGGTGACGCCGGCCGCATCGTTAGCCCCGGGGAGCATGGGGTGATGATGAGCTCCGCGGTCGAGGGGCGCCACCCAGGCGGTGCGAGTGGCCCAACACTCGGCGCAAGCCCGGGGAGCCTCCGCCATGGGTGCGACAGAGCGAGCATGGAATGTGGTCGACGAAGAGGCCGAGTTTCGACACGCCCCCTACCTGGCGTGCCAAATGTCGGATTCAGGTCTCCGCAGACCCAACAAAGGTTTGAACTCTAGGGCGTGTGTGAAGAACTCGACCTCTCCAGCCAACCAGCTCGTCACCCCTACGTCCTAGCTTGATGAACAAGGGAGAAGATGAACACGGCAGTTTTACCCAGGTTTGGGCCACCTTGCAGTTTAAGACCCTACTCCTGCTTTGTGGTGGATTTGCCTCACGAGGGGCTAAGGATGAACTAGTACAAGGGATGAACAACCTCGCAAGGTCTGCTCTGGTGAGGGTGGAAATGATCCGATCCCCCTCCACCGATGGTGGCTAACCTATACTTATAGTGGCCTCGGTCCTCTTCCCCCAAAACGTAGGCGGGAAAGGATCCCATAGTGTCCAATTTGAAAGAGGACAAGTAGTACATCTTATCCTGACGAAAGGTGGTCTTCGCCTGCAAAGCCTCTGGTCGTGACACTGCGGTGGGCTCGATGATGACATCCGTCCTGGCGCTCTTGGTCTTGTTGCACTGGAATGGAAACCTTTGCCTGATTCCTCGGGAACCCACACCTGTCCTTGCCTCCTTAGCACCAAAGAGGAAACTGGATCCTCTGCGCCAGCTGGTGCCCGCCTGGCCTTGGTCTTCATGGCTTGCCTCACCGCAACCTCATGAGGTTGAGCACCTACATAGAAATCTCCGCTCCTCAGGAGGCCGCCTAGGGTGGCCGCTTCCTCTGGAGGTCTTGGTGTTGTCCGCCTCGTGAGGGTCTTGCCTCGATGGTGTTGTAGATGGGCCGTACCAGGCCGTCGATGGAGCCACGCCGCGGGCCACAGGAAGGCAAGTCTAGGTACCCTGGTTCCCAGAACGCCGACACCTCTCTAGCCAAGTGTGCCTACCACAAACACACACACTTTCCCTCTTCTCTTCTCATCGTCCATGCCCCCCTATGTCCAATACAGTTCCACGCACGTGCACACTCCTGCCCCTCTTTTCATCGATCTCATACTCGCACACTCCTCCCCCTCGATATAGTAGGCCTTTCGCACCACCTCCTAGCTGCATCCCTCTCCCCCTGTCCGTCTCTTTGGACCTTATTTGCTTCTAACAAATGCATGCATGTATACCTACTGATCTCCCTACATATAGCTAGGTCGACTATAAGTCTTTTTCCCCACGCACCGATCGACGTACCTCACTAGTTATGTCTCTCCCTTTCTCCGACACACGACGATTGATCTTCCTATGTAGTTACGTCTGCTTACCACAACCATATCGTCCCCCTCATCATCCCTGCATACCTCCTGACCCGTCTCTCACACGCACATGCATAGACAGGCAGACATCCCCTCTCTTATTGATATTGCACTCGTGCCCTCCGTTTATCTAGCAGGCCTCTCCCACCATTTGTGAGAAGCAACTCCACCACCAACCCTCTGACACTCTACCTTTGTCTCTTTCCCAAACTTATTTCTATGCTACACATATGCATGGATGCCGATCGATCTCCCTGAATACATAGCTAGGTATATCTCCTTCTCGACACATATACCAGTCGATCTACCTCTCTATAGTTAGGTCTCTGCTCCCTCCCCACCCCCCCCCCACACACACACCGATAGTCGAACGTTGTAGCTAGGTAGGTATCCATGCCACAGAGACAAATTGCACCTCTGCCCTCTCACATTCCAGTAGGCCAGCCGCCCTGGATCTTTGACGTGGGCAAACACAAATTCGATGGCACACTTTATCGATCGCGCACCCACACACTTCATCCCTGTTTTCGATTGTATCGATATCTCACACCGATGATCCCTCCACTCTCTTCTCGTGGATCGCTCCCTCTATATATGATATATCCATGACTTTGTTTCACACACATTGCATATGTTACATTTTTTTGTTTGAGATATCATCGACACATTGCCTCTGTTTCACACAAACCATCTCTCTCATACCCACCCACGTATGTACCTGCATGTAAAGAAGAGGTGCATGCACGACGCATGTACTCACGTCCCGTTCCCGGCTAGACCCACGCGGGTACACGGTGGAGTTCATTTCTGTACGAAAAGGCAGCCCACGTGATAATTTGATGCGTGTAGCGGTTGTTTACTCGAAGGAGGGTCGTGTACCATGCCTACACGGAACAAAGTTCAACTTGACACGTTAGTATTAAATAATATTCCTTAATGGCACATACAGAATATAAAACGATTGCCATCGGAAAAAAGAAATTCGCTCCACTATATACAATGGAGCCTACCTGCCCGGGTTTGTCTATCGTCATACTATCTCACACAAGGTGGCGGTGGCCTCTCTCTCTCTCTCACCTTTGGTTACTGATCCGGCCGCATCCCGTCCGCCAGCGGAAAGGGAGGATGTGCATCGTTTCTCCGTTCAATAGCGTCGAGGCAGCACGTCCCGATCTGCGGTACCCGCTGTTCTCTCTGACCAAGCTCCGGCGCGGTAGGGCCTTTGCCACTTGCTCGGTGCTGCAGTATGGGCAGATCCCGCCCGTCACCGCCCTCTTAGTTACATCCTGACGACCCACAGGTACAGCTTCCTCCCCTCTGGCCTTGCTCCACTGCCCATCTTCCCACATTGCTGCATGTGGAAAATCTTGCATGTGGATCTTCCATGGTTCTTTGCCCAAAACATAGCTCGTCCGACGTACTTTCCATATTGCAATCTCGTCCTCACACCATTTTAGATAAACAACTGTGTTGTTGTCTTCCCTTAGGACAAGGAATGTGCTTTTTTGTCGTCGTTTGTGTCATCAACTTTTATTGGCCAGTAATTGTTTCCTTTCTACCTCTTTTTTGCAAATAGGGCTATCCATTTCACCTTGTTGCTATTGCGACCTTTTGGTGAACTACACAAATCACTTTTTTCTTAAGAGTGTTTGCAGTTCTACTAAAATGTCACACAGGCAACATCTCTACATTTCAGTGTGACTGCATAAAGGGAGATTGGTTTTTCTCTATCCTCCTCATCCAACTCCGAGCCTAATCTTCAACTATTTGCTTAACTTCTCCAACTAGTTAGTCTTAAGAGAGACTGCAAAGGTGACCGGCTTCTATTTGTGTGTTCATTGTTTCATCAATAGTCCTCTATTATTGTAATCACACTTAATTCTTTGGAACAGGGACGCTAAGCTCTATTTTAGTGGAACTGCACAAAATGATCGGGATGTTGCATGCTCCTGACAGCTACTTTTTTCCCAACATGCCTTATTGATTTAGACAGAGCTGGGGAGAGTTGATGCCAATGAAAGCATGGATCAATTTTAATTTAACACCTTCTCACAACTTTGTTTTCAGTTGTGATGTAAATATTAGCTCTGCTCTGCTAATCATTGAGATGCATTAGCAAGGAAGTGAGTAGTTTCCTTTATAGTATTTTGATTGATGTTGTAACAAGACAAACTTCCAGCTGGCAAGACACACGAAATAAAAGCTGAAAGCTTGAGAGCATTGTACAATTTCATGTCGTTGGAAAATTATTTGTATACTTTAATTATGTAAACAAATGATGGAAGCTTGGTAGCATTGCTAGAAGCCATTCAGCATCCGGGTCCATGTGCCATGCACCCAATTATAGTGCACAACTGCATGGGAGACTCAGCCCGGTCGTTGGGCCGCACTAATAGTGAGTAATGAGCAGTTAAATTATAAGCCCCACCTTTCCCACTATAAGTTGCTCGGAAGAAGCAACCATCAATACGCCCTTCTTTGAATCCGCTCATACTAGTATGAAGGTGCAAAACCAAGTTCGCGTATGGCCTGTCAGTCGACGCGCTTCCTCTTGGCATATCACTGACATGTGGGACCAGAGTGTGAGCAAACCGATCTCAATTAAGGAGGACGGCAAAATGGCCAACCCCACTGCTCCTTGAGAGAGACAAGGAGCGAGAACACACAGACGGGCTCGCACGGAGGCCAAGATATATTCGAGCATGGTTGGTCGATATTTTCTTTTTACTATATACTGCAAGGCAACAGCCTCATAGTTCTTTATTAAAAAAGAACTAGAGAGTTTACAAAGTTACAAACTATAAGCAAGGAAGGAGAGGAGAGATTACTTACAAAGAGAGGTTAAGGTAAAGCAGCTATCCAGGAGGTTAGGCTATTCCTATATTTACATTTGATTCTATGAGCTAAAAGAGAAATGTCATGAATAAAATTTCTCCTCCAAGATCTGAAAGAAGGCAACTCATTTCTGAAAATCTTCCCATTTCTTTGGATCCAAATATTCCCTGTAGCAGTGAAGACTACCTCTGAAAAAAATGGGAAACCAAAGTCCTTCCTAGCAGATAAAGCCATCTCATAAGTAGTCTGGTTAGGTTGAAGAATCCATGAAATGCCCAGGTAATTCCAGACCCGTTGACTGAAGTTGCATGCAAAGAAAAGGTGTGCACGGTCTTCATGAGAGGTAGAGTGACACATTACATAAGTGTCATCCTGAATAATCCAATGCCGCCGCTGCATCATGTCTCTAGTGTTGAGACGATCCATCTAGAGTAGCCAGCCAAACACCTTAAACTTGAGGGTGCAAGAACATTTCCAGATACACTTGAATATGGGATCAACCACAATGTTCGGAAAGCAAGACATGTAATAAATCCTTGACTGGTAATCTCCAGACTTGGATGGCCATTTCCAAACATCCTTTTCCCCCTCCTGAAGGTTAACCAAAGGCAGCAAAGCCTGAAGCTGATTACATTCCTCGAAGGCCTCAGCAGACAGCGGAAGGTGAAAATTGTCGGTTGGGTCTGAAAGTTCCATCATATCCTTAATGGTGAGTGTGTCATCAATCACAAAAGAGTGGAGCCTCGAAAACTGGTGTTGCATGAGAACAGCATTGTTACCAAGCTGCCATCGATCCAACCAGAAAACCACCGTATCCCCCGCACGCACGTGTGGGACCGCCAACTTGCAAAACCTATCATACAGCTTCAAGACATCCCTCCACCAGAAAGAACTGTAGCTTTGAGTGACTTGAGGCGGCGATGAGGCATAATATGTGTCCCAAATGAGTGAGACCCAGGGCACATCCATCTGGTTAAAGAACTTGAAAAGATGCTTGATCAATAAGGCATCATTCTGTATACTTAGGTCGAGAACACCAAGGCCTCCCAAATTCTTGGGCCGACGGACCAAATCCCAAGCCGCCAATGATTGCCGTGGGGTATCCATGTTCCCTCTCCACAAGCACTGCCGCATGATTCTCTCAATCTGCTTCAAAATGCCCTATGGAAGAGAAAGAGTGCACAAGAAATATATTGGCATAGAACTAAGAAAAGATTGCAAGAGTTGTAGACGGCTCCCTTGATTCAACAGGCAAGAAGACGCGGATAATCGTCTCTCAATGCGATCCACCAAAGGCATCAGATCATATATTGTTGGTCGAGAGGTGCCCATGGGCAGTCCAAGGTAAGTGAACGGCATGGAACCAGCATCACACCCAAGCAAACTAGCAACACGCTTGCCCTCATCATCACTCATATTGATTGGTATTAGAGAGGACTTACTAAAATTGACCCTCAGTCCAGTTGATTTAGCAAAGACCTCAAGCATTTCCTTGAAAGCAATTAGCTGGCTATCAATAGCAGGAAGAACAATGAGTGTATCATCTGTGTACTGAACAATCGGATAGTCCGTCGAAGTCGTTGGGATAGGTAAGGTGAGAATGTTCCTTGAGCACATTTCATTTACCACCGATTGAAGTAAGTCAACAGCAATCACAAAGAGCAAAGGAGATAATGGATCTCCTTGACGAACACCCGATCTACATAAAAAATGATTGCCAGGCACGCCATTCAAGAGAACCGAAGAGGAGCCCATGGATAAAATGCTCTCAATCCAACTTGTCCAAAAATTGTCAAAACCCTTCAATTTCAAGATTCTGAGAATCAGCTCATGCTCGATGGTGTCAAACGCCTTCGTAAAGTCAAGCTTAAGAAGAAAGATAGGCCTCTTGGAAGCTTTGCATTGGTGAATGTATTCAAAACACCAAGCCAGGCAGTCTTGAATGGATCGACACCGAAGAAAGTTGTATTGGTTGCGGTGAATACATTTCAAAATCACACCCTGAAGACGATTAGCCAAAAGTTTAGTTAAAAACTTCAAGCAAGTATTTGTCAATGATATGGGCCAGAAATCGCCAACATATTCAGGGCTCAACTTCTTGGGTATGAGGGTGATAAGAGATGTATTAAGACACTTCAAATTGCACTTCCCATCATAAAATTCTTGGACAAGTTTCATAAAATCCTCCTTCAAAATAGACCAACACTTCTTTAAAAAGAGGCCAGTAAACCCGTCCGGTCCCGGAGCATGATCAGTAGGCATGTTCTTAATTACCGCATCCACCTCGGAGTCCGAGAACGGTAAAGATAACTCCTCCAGCCCATCAACCCGAGTAATTAATGTGTCCAAATCAAAACCCATTTGAATGCCTTTTGATTGGCCCATTCTCTGATTGAAGTCAGTCCAAAACATCCCAGCCAATTGTTGGTGGTCAGTGACCACGTCACCATCAAATGACTTGATCGAGGAAATGGTGTTCCTCTGATACCTTTCCGTTGCCATAGCATGGAAATTTTTTGAATTTTCCTTGTCAACTTTGATGTTTCTAATCGTGCAACGTTGTTTCCAATAGATAAACTGCCAATGTAAGATATCCTCAAGATGCAATTTAACAATTCTGCGAAAGTTGAACTCCGGCCAACTCAAGGGCCTAATTTCCTCAATGTCATCAAGAAAAATAATCACCTTATTGCAATCAGCAATGAGGGCTTTGATTGTGGACAGGTTGAGATGCCATTTCTTGAGAGCATATCGGAGTTATTTAAACTTAGCCGAAATGGTTAAGGCAATAGAAGCTTTGCCCACTGGCTTGTTCCAAACCTGAGAAACACAATCAGTAAAACCAGGCAAATCAACCCAATAATTCTCAAAGCGAAATTTTTTTGCATTGGGTATACATGTGGCAATGGAGACCACACACGAGACGTGATCAGAGGCAGTGCGTGCAAGAGGAATAACCAACGTGTTGGGTTGATCAGAAGTCCAAGCAACCGATGTGAAAAAACAGTCAATCTGTTCAAGAAGCGGTGAAGTTTGCATATTGGACCAGGTATATTGACGACCCTTGCTTGGCACCTCAACGAGACCCAAATGACCAATTATTTCATTAAACAAGAAAATGTCATTGACGTCACCACCCGGAAGATTATGGTTCTCAAGCGATCGCATAAAATTGAAATCACCCAAAAGCAGCCAATTCTCACCGAACTGAATATCAAGATTATATAACCACTGCACAAATTCATCACGGGCAGAACCTTGACACGGGCCATAAACAGAGACTAGAGACCAGGTTTCAGAGGTGTGCTTAGACTTAAACTCCACAATAATCCCATAGGCTTTTGCCTCAATTAGATTGCCTATGAAGAAAGATGAGTTCCAAATAACCACCATCCCAGCAGACGCACCAGCCGATGGCACGTAAACAAAGTTATCAAAACACCGAGGACAGAATTTCCTAATGAAACGTTGATCAATATGCATGCATTTAGTTTCCTAAAGACAAACGACAGAACAACCACTTTCATCGATCTTTTGCCTAACCGCAAGCTGACGTGCTTCAGAATTAAGGCCACGCACGTTCCAACATAAAACTTTCCAATCCTTAAACCCTGATTGATTCATTACAAACCAAAGGGAAAGCAGCAAAAGTAGGCCACGCAATGACCTACACTGACCAACTAAGCAGACAAGCACCCCATAGTTCCATACAAAGAAATAAAGATAAATGGCGATTACGGTACGCCATGGACCTAAACCCTGCATGATGTAGTTAATCATTAGAACTCGTGTTGCTGTTGGACTTGGCAGGATCAGCAATAAGCTTATACGCAGAAATCTTCTCGGGCGCAATGCGAAGAGGAGCACCAACGCGCTGCAGGTCAGCTATAGCTGTTGGAGGAGGCACAAAAGGGCTTTCTTCAGACTGAGATGGCTTGGTCTTGCGCTTCTTCAAAGTGTGAGGCTTCTTGATTGGAGTGCCACATGTAACCTTGCGGTATCCATCGCGTACAGCGCTGAGACGTGCATTGTGCTGAACCTCAGTGTCAACAATAATTTTTGAAGACTTAGGCTTTCTACCACCCTTGAAGGTGACCACAGGGACAGCAGAGAATTCAAAAGCTTCAGATACTGGCTCATCAAGATCATCAAAGCAAATAGCCCGAGCTACTGGCCTTTTAACTGGTGACACACCCCTCGCCGGGCTGAGAGGGGAATCAGGTGCAGGATGCAGCATGAGATTGGGGGCGGGAACATTGCCGAGAGACTCCCAGGATTGCTTGTTCAGCAGCAAAGTCCCAATTTCAGGCTTGAAAATGAACTGAGGAATGTCAGAGGACCACATAAACGGCAGCATCTTCTCAAAAGTACACTGCCACTGCATCACAGGGGGCAAGATCGGCCCAAAGACAGTGAGCACTTGCCCAATCAGAAGAGGAGGCTGTTGTGGTCCCATTGGGGGCTGGAAGATAGACACATCAGCAGCAATGTCCACATTGTTTACTGAATCTTCAGATATCTGCAGAACAATGGATTCCTGAGACTGAATGTCCTCAACATGATCTTGATGTACTGCTTCATGGACTGGTGGAGGTACATTCTGCTGCTGCTCATTGACAGGAGGTGGCACCTCGTTCCAACCCAGCTCTGGAAATTCAGGCATGACCCAATTGTGGTTATCGAACTGCATATTACCAGGGAGGGGTTGCGGATTGCCATTGAAAGGCATGGGATCTTCATCAGCTAGCAAGACATCTGCAAAATCCGCAGAAAGGACATAGACAGGCGCAGTCCAAGAAATCCTAGCCCCACCAAAGTCTGCATATTCTCTATAAGCCACATCTCTTGGAACTAAAGAGGGTGCAGGGAAGGAAACATAAGCCAAGGAGCGGACCAGCATCGGATCGTCCTGGTGCCAATGGTGGAAGCGGCCAAACATGCTGATGGCGTCAGCAATGTATTGCGTGCACCTATAGTCCAGAGGAACACCAAGCAACATGACCCATCCGCGGCGAAAACCCTGAGTTGCTCTGTAATTTATACCCTCATCGTGTGGAACAAACCGAACAAATCTGTCATTGCCCAGATCGAAGGAGGGGTGATCAACTAACGCTTGACGAGCCAGAGAACTACGGAAGCAAAATAACCCAACCCCTTGAATCCATGGTTGAGCATCCAGAACAGCCCTTCCCAGATTATTGACAAAAAAATCACTAACCATGTTTCGAAATATGACGATTTCTTCAGGCAGAGGAGCTGGATCGACAATTATCATTACATGTTCCATGTTATTTAATTGTACTATTGGGCTGCCGTTTCCACACTTCTCCCGAATAAATGTGTACTTCATCAGAGATTAAAATAAAATAAGAGTACATACGCTCCACCATGCGGTTCCTAGTACATGTATACTAGTAGTACTACTAAACCTTGCGCTTGGCTCTTCGCCTCTTCGGGAAGTTGAACAATGCTGGTACTACAGTGTATGCCTCTGGCAATCTGACACCGAATGAACTGTTGCACGTCCACCGCCTTGGCAAGGGTATGTTGCATTAGTCAAAAGCTTCTCCTCGTCCTGCGAGCCACAGCGCTTGAGGTAGATGGAGAGGGCTTAAGCAAGCTTCACCTTGTCCTGCAAGCTTCTCCTTGTTCTGCGAGTTGATGGGACACATCAAAGTAGTGCTAGTCCATACTCCCTCCTTTCCGGTTAATATGGCTAAATCCGTTTTGCAGTCAAATGAGAGAGCTTTATTCATATATAAGCATTCTTTGGACAATCAGCCAAGAGACTGGTCACTAGGAAGCGAGGTACCCCGCAAAAAAAAGGAAGCGAGGTGTTTCATCAAGCCAGCTCTCGGTCACATTCAAAGTGCAGTAAGCACGGTTCGCTCACCTGTTTATATGTTGAATAACAAAAAAAGAGAAAATATTACTGAGCGCTCCTATTTCTAACAGGATAGGAGCCAGAATTAAGCGAGAATTGTGCTGAGTGTTCCATGCAATCAACTTCCATTATCACCTGCGAGAACCCTCGAAGAGAAGCAAATGTGTTGAAGATTGCTTTATCATAGGTTAAAATAAAATAAGAGTGCACACGCTCCACCATGCAATTCCTAGTAGTACTATCTATACAGTACTAGTGTAGGATCGAAAGTAGGTCTAGAGGGGGGTGATTAGACTACTTGACCAAATAAAAATCTAGCCTTTTCCCACTTTTAAGTTTTGGCAGATTTTAGCAACTTAACACAAGTCAAGCAATCAACCTACACACGCAATTCTAAGAGTATAGCAACGTGATGTAAATCATTGCATATGAAGGTAAAGGGGAGGAGTTTGGAGGGTGCAAACACAATGTTGTCACGGAGATTTTTGGCGTGGTTCCGATAGGTGGTGCTATCGTACATCCACGTTGATGGAGACTTCAACCCACGAAGGGTAACGGCTGCGCGAGTCCATGGAGGGCTCCACCCACGAAGGGTCCACGAAGAAGCAACCTTCTCTATCCCACCATGGCCATCACCCACAAAGGACTTGCCTCACTAGGGTAGATCTTTATGAAGTAGGCGATCTGCTTGCCCTTACAAACTCCTTGGTTCAACTCCACAATCTTGACAGAGGCTCCCAAGTGACACCTAACCAATCTAGTAGACACCACTCTCCAAAAGGTAATAGATGGTGTGTTGATGATGAACTCCTTGCTCTTGTGCTTCAAATGATAGTCTCCCCAACACTCAACTCTCTCTCTCACACACAGATTTGGCTATGATGGAAAGATGATTTGAGTGGAAAGCAACTTGGGGAAGGCTAGAGATCAAGATTCTTGTGGTTGGATTAGAATGTCTTGGTCTCAACACATGAGTAGGTGGTTCTCTCTCAGAAAATGAGTAGTGGAAGTGTAGGCACGTTCTGATAGCTCTCTCACATATGGAGAAGGGGTGGAGGGGTATATATAGCCTCCACAAAAAATCTAATGGTTACACACAAATTCCCAAACTTGGTGGGACCGAATGGTTAAACTCGGTCAGATCGACTTGGTTCAAAATGTGAACGTTAGGCATTTCAGTGGGACCAACAACATCAACTCGGTGAGACCAATGCACTAGGGTTAGGGCAAAACCTCATCTCGGTGAGACCGGTCACATGAACTCGGTGAGACCGATTTCATTAATAAGCAAACAGAGACTTGGTCAGGCAAACTCGGTGGGACCGTTCGCTCATCTCGGTTAGACCGAAACGTTATGAAAAGGAAATAGAGAGTTTGCAATGCCAACTCGATGGGACCGATCGCTCATTTTGGTTAGATTGAAATGTTTCAAAGGGAAATAGAGAGTTTGCATTCCCATCTTGGTGAGACCGAGATCCCTATCGGTAAGACCGAACTGATTAAGGTTTGTGGATATGGCTATGTCAAGTGAACTCGGTGGCGCCGGATAGATCAAATCGGTGGGGCCGAGTTTGACATTAGGTTTAGGACATATGTGGAAATGAGAAAGTGGTTGAGGGATTTTGGAGCATATCACTAAGCATTTTGAGCAAGCAAGCTATTAAGCAACACCTCATCCCCTTTTAATAGTATTGGCTTTCCTATAGACTCAATGTGATCTTGCGTCACTAAAATGAAAATGTAGAGTCTTGAGCTTTTGCCAATGTGTGTCCTTAGCATTTTCAGGGGTCCACATCTCTAGTCCATGCCATACCAATCATTGAACTTTCTGAAATATTGATCTTGGAAGAGTATTAGTTCAATGAACTATATATGTTGTTATGAATTACCAAAACCACCCAGGGATTAGTTGCACTTTCAATCTTCCCCTTTTTGGTAATTGATGACAACATATAGATCAAAGCTTCGACAAATGATAATATAAATGAAGTACATCGTCACTTTGAGAAGTATGTGATAAGCGAGAGCTCCCCCTAAATTTGTGCATTATTTAGATTTTCTTTTGAATGCAAATGCACAAGCAATTAGGATTATGGGTCACTCTTCCATGTCACATACATCTTGGTGGAGCGCCCAAAATGATAGAATATGGAATATGCACTCATCACCAAAATAAGATATGAATAATCATAAGATAATAATACCATCATTCAAGCACAAGCATTAAAGTATGGTATGATCAAACATATGATCATAAGAGTATCTCACACACAAGCATAAAGTGTTGTTCCAACCAAACAAGCAAAGCAAATGGAGTAGCAAAAAGAGGCAAAAGAAGCAAGCACTCTCTCGCTCGAAGCCTACTATACACTTTCTCCCCCTTTGGCAACAAGTTACCAAAAAGCTTGAAAATGCATAGTGCTATGCGGCTCTAAGCACGATCTCCGGTAGCTCCGGAGTGCGAAGGTGGCATGGAGAGGCGTCCTACAACAAATGCATCCGAAGAGGTCTGAGGAGCTGGTGGAGTTGCAACTAGAGGAGCAACTGAAGCTGTAGCTGCAGGTGCTGACATTGTGTGTCTGGGATCTGTTACAACTAGCACAGCTGATGACCTAGGTCCCCTTGGGACTTGCTGAAAATCATCTGTAGTAGGTCCCTCATCCCTGTCTTCAAGCTCTTCTTGGATCTTCTCCACTGTAGACTGAATTTCTGTGACCTTCACATCTAAGTCATGCATCTTAGTCTCAAAGATCCTTTCTAGACTCTCTTGGTTTTGAGTCAGGGTTGCCAATCCTTTCTCAATCCTCAATGTAACTTGAATGAGATAGCCCAGTTGGTCTTGCTTGGATTTCAGGAAAACTTGAGAGGCTTCTTCTACACTTGGAATCTTGGCAGCCTTCTCAGCTCTAGCTTTCTCTTTCTTCTCCTGAACCTGCACAGATGTGGGATGGGATGGATCCATGACAAGCACAGTATCTTCAAAATCTGGCAGCAGGGGAAGATGTTCCTTTTCCAGAAGATACATGCTCTTGCCCATCTTGGAGTTTATGAGCATCTAAATTTGTGGAGCATAGCCACATGATCTCTTCTGGTCTGCAGTAGTCCTCTTGATTGTCTCTACAATCAATGTCATCACCTTGAACTTTTTAGGCAGATCAAACATATGCAGCAGATTGATTGAGTGCCCTCTGGTCATCTTGTCATCTCCAGACTTGGGCAGCAAGGTGTGTCTGAGAATAGTGTTGATTGTTGGTAGACCTGACAGCAGATAATAAACTGACCCAAACTTGTGGGTGTCCAAGGCAGCAGCTAGGATTTCCTTGTACATATGAGCCATGGAGTCATGTCCCTTCCTTGGCTTTGCATACACATCTGTATCATCATCAAGTTCTTCTGGGGCATTTATCAGCTTTGCCCACTCAGCCACAGTTGATTGGTACCTGGTACCCTCTGTCATCCACACAATTTTACCATCAGGGTAAAAGTGTGTTGTGGAGTAGAACTGCGTGATCAACTCATCATTCCATTTAATTAACTTCTGGCCAACAAAAGAATCAACACATGTTAATCTAAAGCTCTCATGGACTCCTGGGAAGTGATCTTCATTGTTGTCAATGTATTCCCATTCGACCCATCTCATGTCACTGACAATTGGCTTCTTGTCAAGCAGCACGGTCTCATAGAAGTCTTGTTGTTCCTTTGTGTGGAACCTGTAGTCAACTGTTGTTCTCCTTCTAATGGCATATGGGTCATTTTTCCTCCATAGCCTGAGACCTGCATCCTTCCTGAGCTTCATGTTTTAGCAACAGGGTGAGTGTCATCATGATCAGGAATCTTTGGCTTCAACTTTCTGAGCACTTGCTCATCTTCTTCTTCTTCCATTTCAGGCACTGGGGCCTTGTTCTTCTCAGCAGTAGATATGTTCCTGGTGGATCTCTTTGGAGCTTGAGCAGCAGGCTTGGGGCAGATTTGGGCTTTGAAGGAGCAGCCCCTGATCTGATTGCATCCCCCATCAGTTTCTGGGTCTTGGCAGGAGGTGCCTCTTGCTCTTCATCTTCTTCTGGGTCTCTGATCATAGAAGATCTCCCAATGACTCTGGCCATTGTTTTCTTGACCCTCTCCTTCCTCTTCTTGCCCTCACTAGCCTCTTTGGGTTCAAGAGTGAACACCATAGTCTCTTGGGTTGAGGCTCTGGCTTTGGACATAGGAACTCTTTTAGCAGGAGCTTTTGTCTTCAACCCTGGGTTAACAACAGTGCCAGTTTCCTTCTTCTCTCATTTCCTCTTGGATGAGACTTCCTCATCAATCACAAAGTCTTCATCCTCAGAATCTGATGTCTTCTTCTTCCTCTGCCTAGTTGCAGCTTTGGGCAGGTTACTGGGAGTGCTTCTGCTCCCATCATCTTGACTGCTCTCAGAGGGACTTGTGCCCTCACTCATCTAAACATGTTCCTCTGACATATTCTGGCTGTCACTATTGTCAGACATGCTGCAAACTAAAAGCTGACCCTATGAATAGATGTAGATGAGATAAAGTGGATGAGCATCACAAAGTGCAGAGTTTTTGCAAAACAAATGAGCCAAAAACTTAGTTTTAGTTTTCTACTGAAGTCATTTCGAAGTTACCGATTTGCTGAACTTGGTGACACCGAAGCAACATTCAATGTCTAAACTAGTGAACTCGGTCTGATCGAGGCACAGCTCGGTGACACCGATATTGCTAGGGTTTCACAAAGTTCTGAACTCGGTCACACCGATTTGCGAGTTTCGGTCAGACCGAAAATCACAGTGCAATGGCCTAGGCCAAATCAGTGGGACCGATTTCTACAACTCGGTCGGTCCAAGATGAGCTCGGCAGAAACCTAACCCTAAATTTTCGAATCAAATCTAATCTAAAGGAAGTTTCTGCTGGATAGAATAGTTTCAATCGTGGCAAGAATCATGGCATTATCTTTGTGCTAAGAATCTGAGTTACAAAGCACAAAGGATCGAACCCATAACCTAACTTGGCGGTGAGTTCGCTACGGCGACAAAGGCAGATGAGATCCCGTTGACGGCGGCGGAGACCAGTGGCAGGAGGACGTTGGCG
Organism: Triticum aestivum; assembly: GCF_018294505.1. Lineage (NCBI taxonomy): Eukaryota > Viridiplantae > Streptophyta > Magnoliopsida > Poales > Poaceae > Triticum > Triticum aestivum. The sequence goes on along the minus strand of NC_057796.1, from coordinate 266,533,268 downwards.
ACGGAGGCGATGACCCGGAGACCTGGGTCGGCGGAGCTGGACAGCTCGGGCAAAGGGTTTTCGAAGAAGTTTCCAAAAATTCGACCCGTGGTATATATATCCGACCCTGTCGGTGAGACCGAGTGGAACAACTCTATGGCATCGAGATGCTAAATCGCAAGCGGTTAATGCAACTCAGTGAGACCGAAGTGTTCAAATCAGTTGCATTGAGATTGAAACCTAGATCAACTTCATGAACTTGGTGTGACTGAAGGGAATGAATCGGTCAGACCGAGATGCATCAAGAGGTTTTGGAAGTTTAAGTCTTTGACGAATCGGTGGCACTGAGTGCTCCTCACCCAGAGGGTTCAAATCTGACTTAGATCAAACTTTGTGATGTAGCATGAATAGAGTTCGAGACGAGAAAAGCATAGATAGCTAGAGGGAGTACTTAGGCATTCTTGTCCATCCATTTGGCAAAAGAAATGACCAAACAATCAAAACAACAAATGGATGTCCTTGAGTGGAGAAAATTATGCAATCAACATGATAGCAAATGAAATATGTGGCAAGCATGCACAAACACTCTAGCATCTATCAAGCAATTGGCGATGACTAGGTCATATATATATGAGTATATTGACTTAGGAGTCAAATGAGAACATTTGATCATAGGTCATACTCATCATTTAAGCACAAGTGGGATTACCACTTTTACATAAAGCATTGTTGTGTTCACACCATGAGAGTTGCTTTAGCTCAATTCTTAGCACTACAAAAAAAAGACACATCCGTGACATTTTGGGCCGAACAAAAAAAAATTATGTTATACTTATGACACTTCTGTGACGATAATTGTGACAAAACCCGGTATCATCGTAGATGTGGTGGGGTCCTACTTCTATGACAAAAAATCATGACAGAAAATGGGCTTTTCGTCCTGCGCGGGCCGGAGACGCGACTGCATGACATTCTTTGAGCCGTCCATGATGGAAAAAACCATGGTAGAAGCGAGGGCGAGGAAAATATCGGGGTGTTCCCGGTTACGGTGGGTGGTCGTGGCCGAGCGATGCACGTTTCTCTCGTACACGCACGCGCGTGGGTGCGAGGCGTTGGGCTCTAACTGAACCTGAGCGAGGCATTGGGATCTAACTGAACCCGAGCGATTGCACTACAGGCTACGCGTTACTGAACCCGAGCGATCGATCGATGGCTGTTAACTAAACCCGATTGAGCGATTCCTTCGCTAGTGCTGCTAACTGAAGCTGATCAATGCTGCCTCTGGATGAACAGTGAGGGTTGCTGGGGGGTTTTGGATGAACAGTTCCCGGTGGGGGTGGATGAACAGGACCCCGTGTTGTTGCCTCTGGATGAACAGTGAGTATTGCTGGGGGTTTGGATGAACAGTTCCCGATGGGGGTGGATGAACAGGACCCCGTGGTGTTGCCTCTGGATGAACAGGACCCCGATCGATCGAGCCGGTTGGGGCTGGATGAACAGGACCCCATGGAGGGCTGGATGAATAGGACCACCCCGTGGAGGGCAGGATGAACAGTAGATGGTGGACGGCTGGATGAACAGTATCCCGTGGAGGGGTGGTTGAACAGGAGCCTGTGGAGAGGGCTGGTTGAACAGTAGCCGGTGGAGTAGCGCGCGGTGGAGGCTGGATGAACAGGAGCCCGTGGATTAACAGTCGCATGTGGAGGCTGGAGGAGGTCGACGGTGGATGAACAGTAGCCCGTGGAGGCTGGAGGGGGTCGACGGTGGAGATGAACAGTATCCCGTGTGAAGTCCCGTTTTGCGGTACGCCACACCCCTCCGGATGAACAGGACCCCCGTTTCGACCGTAGGAGGTCTATTTCCTCCGTTTTGCGGTACGCCAGACCCCTCCCGATGAACAGGATCCCGTTTCGAACATGGCCGGTCGAACACAAGGTCGTTTCCTCCGTTTTGCGGTACGCCAGGCCTCATTTCCATCGGCTGTTCCGTCCAAGCCGGTTGGCTCCCACGCGTTCCGTTGCCTCCCGATGAACACGACGCATTCTGTTGCCTCCCCATAAACACGACGACGACGTTGTTTATCCGTTCCGACCCAGCCATGTACACGATCCCTGGCCGTACGTACGCGCGAGTAGGCGTTCGAGACCCCGCCCGTATGTACGTACGTGGCCGTATTTACTTTCTTGCACCCTGGCCGCTGTACGTACGTGTACATGCTATGTGCGCACGTCTACTACGACACGTGCGCGCCTCTACATCGACCAGTATGTACGTACACGTTCGCGACCAGAATGATAACGCTACGTACGCTTCGACCAGGTGGGTCCCGACTGTCAGGCACTTCCTTGCGTGCGGAGATGTAGCTGGTGGGTCCCAGCAGTCAGGGGGGCGAATCGTTTTCTTTTTGCCCGGACGCACTTCCTTGCGTGCGAAGATGTAGTTGGTGGGTCCCAGCAGTCAGGGGGAAACGTTTTTTTCGCGAAATACGGTGGCCCGTCCGGTGGGTCCCCGCTGTCAGGTGGAGGAATAATTATTTTGCGTGTAATAAGGAGGCACTTCCTTGCTGCGGCCCTGGACCCAGCTGTCAGCCTCTCCACGTATAGTACTGTTCCGATGGAAGTCGTTCCTTGACCACGTTGACGATGCCACGCCGAGAGCACCAGGGCGGTGGACGACGGCGAGGCCTAGGAAGGGGACGACACGGAGCCGGGGAAGACGCGGCAGTGGAAGCCCGCGCGGAGAGGAGTACGAGGGTTCACTGGTTCGGCTGCAGTGTGAGGCTGCCGTCACCGCAGGGCCTGGCCAGCGGTGGGAATAGTAGGGGGCGGTGAGGCCTCCGCGGCAGCACAGCCGGCCACGGGAGGCAGGAGCATGTGGCACGACCGGCGCTGCTTTGGGCGGCTCGAGCAAGAAGACCAGAGGTTGAAGAAGCACTACGGTCGTTGGATGGACATCGTACGGTCACTGGAGCTAGAATCGTTCATATTGACTAAGTTGACAAAGCACTCCGTCCCCGTCAACTTAGTAGGCCCACAAGTCAGCCTCCCACCAAGGTGGGTCCCAACTAGCAAGGGGAGTATTCATTTTTTGTGCGTAATAAGGAGGCACTTCCGGTGGGTCTGAGCTGACAGCGGAGGGAACGTTTTTTCGCGAAATACGGTGGCCCGTCCGGTGGGTCCCATCAGTCAGGGGGGAAACATTTTTTTGCCAAATACGGTGGCCCGTCAGGTGGGTCCCTGCTGTCAGGTGGAGGAATAATTATTTTCCGCATAATAAGGAGGCACTTCCTTGCGGCTGCCCTGGACTCAGCTGTCAGCCTCTCCACATACAGTACTCTTTCGATGGAAGTCGTTCCTTGACCACGTTGACCACGCCGCGCCGAGAGCACCAGGGCGGTGGACGACGGCGAACGGCGAGGCCTAGGAAGGGGAAGACGCGGAGCCGGGAAAGACGTGGCAGTGGAAGCCCACGCGGAGAGGAGTACGAGGGTTCACTGGTTCGGCTGCGGTGTGAGGCTGCCGTCACCGCAGAATAACAGGGGGTGTGGGTGAGTGGAGGGATGGCCTAGCCAGGGGTGGGTGTAGTAGGGGCGGTGAGGCCTCCGCGGCAGCACAGCCGGCCACGGGAGGCAGGAGCAGGCGGCACGACCGGCGCTGCTTTGGGCGGCTGGAGCAAGAAGACCAGAGGTTGAAGAAGCACTACGACCATTGGATGGACATCGTATGGTCACTGCAGCTAGAATCGTTCATATTGACTAAGTTGACAAAGCCCTTGGTACGCGTCAACTTAGTAGGCCCACAGGTCAGCTTCCGAAACGGTGCGCCCAGATGTCAGGGGGAGGAATCATTTTTTGGGCGGGTGAAGCTAGAATATCCAAGATTGAAGAAGAAGCACGGCATCCGTTGGATGGACATCCAACGACCACTGCTGCTAAAACCGTGTGTTGACTATAATAAGTTGACAAAGCCTTGCATACGCGTCAACTTCATTTTTTTAGGGGACGCGTCAACTTAGTAGGCCCACAAGTGTGTGGCAGAGAACTTATAACCCATTTGCGATTTGTAAGAATGTACAACCCATTTTTGAATTCTAATGGAATTTACTACAGCCCATTTACAGTTTGTTAAAAGTACAGCCCATTTTCTAGCAAGGACAACGATTAATAATTTCAACCAACCGTTCAAGACAGAATTCAATAAAATTTCCCACATTTTGATGGGATCCGAAATATTTTTATCCTGAAATTTCTAGTCAGATTAAATATAAATTTGTATTACGTAAAAATCTAATGAAACATTGCGCACGCATCAATTAAAAATTAAGATTTTCAAAATCCATAAATAATATTTTATAAACTAATTTCGTGCTTGTGCATTTTTTTATATTTACTGCCTAGTTTTTATAATTACATCCCATTTATTATTTATTAAAGCCCATTTTCCTGTTAAGCCTAATGCATCCCTCCTTGGAAAGATTTGCAGCCCAGCGGGGCGGAGAATAACAAGTTGACCTTGCCTGGGTATTCCTCAAAAAACGTATAGCTGGGCTAGCCATTTTCATCTTGAAAAAAATTAATAGCTGGGCTGGATATCTGTCCTGGGCTAGACGGGCCACAGCCCACCCAGTTAATACCCTGCTCTCCTCTGAACAACAACGAAAACATCGCCAAGAAAAACTCTGCAGTGCTCACGCCTCAAAAATACAAATACTGCTCGAGCTGCTTGGTCCCAGCTGTCGGCCGCACCTTGTGAAATTCTCTCCTTTATATTGACTACATAGGTTGACAATGGCGTGGGACCGTGATGTCAGGAAACCAGGAGGAAGCAAAAAAAATAGTTGTACATAATAAGGAGGCACTTGCGTACGCACGGCTATGGCCCTAGTGGGCCCTACTGTCAACTAGTCAAAATAAAGTCATCTCCTGAATCCTCATGTTCATTAACCATGTTAACAATGCTCGGGGCCATGGCGAGCGCAACAACTCGAAGGACGACGGAGAGGGCCTCGCGGGCCCTAAGGATGGTCTGATACAGCGCCCGCTGCTCATTCAGGAAGCCAGGATCATCAGACACCTATGAGCACCTTCGAGAGACTGAGACGGCATGAAATGGTAAGGTCGCGCTTGGGAGCTCTGGTTTATTTCACACCTGTATTAAGATACAAGTGTAATTTACTCGTCATCGGAAACAACGCGTAAAATACAGGCGTAATGAAACCGAGGGCCCGAGGTCTGTAAGTAAAACCGGCGGGTTACGCGTGTAATTTGAGAGACCGGTGTATGTTTTACTAGTCGAAATCGACCAACCAAGCGCTTCGCCCGAGACCATCTGCTTTTATTTACAAGCGTCAGTTTTACAAGCGGTTTTGGTTGGAAAACGACGATCCAATCACGAACTAAGATGATGAGTTGGTCAGAAGATCATATGGTTTCACGTCTAACCTACCCGACTTGTCGTATAGGCTATGAATGAAACATAAGATGATGAACTTCTTAAGCACGGAAACAACAGAAGAGGATGGTCTTCCTAACAAGCAAATCACTGGCATTAGATCGACATGCAAAACAATACGAAGCATTATTCTCAGGAGGCACGATGAACAGCTCGTGATGCCACATGCCACAACATTCCAAGCTCAACTTTGCAATCAAACACAAGGCCTGGCATTACATAGACAATATTCAGAACAAACTCTTAAAATATCTTACATAAGTCAACATTCATGTGACTATGCATCTCAGCAGAGTAAATATTTACTTCTGAACTAAAGACAGGAATAGGAAAAAAGATCGACGTTACTCACAGCAAACGGCGTCCCACTCAAAAATACAAATGCATGTCTTCTGGCTAACATCAATGAGCAAAAATTGACAAGGTTTTCCAATTCCAATATATTAAACTAATGTCAACTTTGACAAGCTTTTCCCATTCAAAATATGCAATGCCTATGATTGTGGAATGGGCAGGGTTTGTCATCAGTTTGTCATCTGATAGTCCGGTGGCTCAAGGTGACGATGAATGATTAGAGAACCATTCGATGTATTGTGCATGATGAAGTATTATTATGGAGGACACGAACCATCTGAACATTTTGTGCAGTTCCACTAAAATCAAGCTGAGCATCCCTGTGGATTTCGTATTTATATGCTGCCAGAAAACAAAGACACATCAGCACACACATGAATATTGGCCCCAGTGTCAACCCACCAATCGGTGGACTAACAAACTGAAAGTACGGTAAACATATTACCATACCCAGATGCCCCATCATTGTTGCTTAGAGTGACATTGACAGACTTGAAGCCCTGTCCTGGCTTCTTGGTACTTGTTTGGGCACTTGTTTGCCCAGTGTTCCTCCGAACCACAAGTAAAGCAGCCATCTCTCTTTTTGTCTTTCTTCTTACCCTTCTTAATGGCCGACACTGGCAGCACCATTCAAGCATATAGTCCGGTGGCTCAAGGTGACAACGAATGATTAGAGAACCATTCGATGTATTGTGCATGATGAAGCATTATGGAGGACACAAACCATCTGGACATTTTGTGCAGTTCCACTAAAATCAAGCTGAGCATCCCTGTGGATTCCGTATTTATATGCTGCAAGAAAACAAAGACACAGCAGCACACACATAAATATTGGCCCCAGTGTCAACCCACCAATCGGTGGACTAACAAACTGAAAGTACGGTAAATAGATTACCATACCCAGATGCCCCATCATTGTTTCTTAGAATGACATTGACAGATTTGGAGTCCTGTCCTGGCTTCCTGTACTTGTTTGGGCACTTTTTGCCCAGTGCACTCCACGTGTCGTAGAGTTTCCTATGCTCTCTGCAAAATAGTCATGTCACCAGCGTCTACTAATACTCTGTAAAGCTTCTCGATCATTCCTTGTGTAATGCAGCGCAAACAGTGACTGCTTCTTTCTGCAAAGTGGTAAGACCAACTGGACCCACTAGTGCAGCAGTTTGCCTTAGACACATTGGCTCCTTTTGTGCAGTTCAACTAAAATCAAAGTTAGAATAAAACCGAGCTTTAATTTTGATATCCCTGTAAGCAACAAAAGGTATAAGGGAAACAATTACTGAGAAATAACGGTTGATGACTTGTACTCCCAGAAGAAAAACATCTACTGATCTACCTTATCTTAATGGGAAACAAAGCAGGAGAGTAGCAATTCTCAATCAGTGTGATTCATTCATATTAACTGAGACACTATCTTAACAATGCCTTGTTTCAACATGTATAAAGAACGACAAAGCAGAAAAGTATCATTCCTAAAACAATGCGACTGATTCATTTTAACAGAGACATTATCTTAACAATACCTTGGTTAAACATGTAGAAAGAACTACAAAGCAGGATAGTACCATTTGTAAAACACTGTAACTGATATATAAATAACAGAGACATTATCTGAACAATACATTTCTTAAACATGTACTCCGGCCGATCCCTAACAGAAATGGTACTCCCGCCGATCCCTAACAAGTGTTGCAGTTTTGAACTAAGATTCAGTAGTTAATTCTGAGGAAAGTCGGTACTGACCTTTCAAGACCAAGATTTGAAATAACTCGTGAGGAAGACCTCAGAGAGATCTCAACACACATATGGAAATCCGGTCTCATTTTGTGCAGTTCCACCAAAATTAAGCGAAGCAAAATGTCGCAATAGCAACAAGTTGAACGGATATCCCTGTTTTAATAGAGGCAAAAAAGGAATCAATTACTGGCCAATAAAGGAGGATGAAACATGCGGCCACAAAAATGGTAATCCCGCCAATCCGTAACAAGTGTTGCAGTTTTGAAATAAGATTCAGTGGTTAATTCTGAGAGTGGCATTGCTTAATTTTACCAGCCGCATTCGATTAAAAAAAGCATAAACAGTTCCAGGGGAGAGTGGGCGTAACAACAACATGTGCTTCCATCTACTTATAAAGGGGGCGATGCATAGTTTGTTGTAACAAAGCAACAAGCATAATGTCTGGGTTGGTCCCATTTTTGTTCACTACTTAATGGGAAAAGACAGCAATACAATAGCTTCAATTCAACATTTATTTAAAACAGTACCAATACAAGTAGCACAGCATCTCAAAACACACTGCACGATCATGTGGATGAAGGCAGGTACCAACCTGTCATGACGCACTCAAGATCACGTACGAATCTGCCAACACGAATAGGAAATCCAATATCGTTTTGTGTCGTTACTCTGAGATCAAGTAAAGTCGCCGGTGTGACATTTAGGTTTGCTATAGCAACAAGTTGAATAGATATTCCTGATTTAACAGAGGCAAAAATGGAAACAATTACTGCTAATAAAGGAGGATGAAACATGCGGCCCCAAAAAGAAGCATCTACCTTATCTTGATGGAAAACAAAGTATAGGACAGTAGCATTTCTAAAACGGTTGCATTGATTCATATTAACAGAGAAATTCTCTTAAAATAGTTTAGTAGTTCATTCTGAGAGTGGCATTGCTTAAAATACAATAGCTTCAATTCAACATTTATTTAAAACACCAATCCTTTTGAGTGAAGCCATTGGAAATCTCATACAGTTCAGTCAATTTCTTCAGTGACAAAGACGAAGATCTTCTAGTCTAGGGAGATGGCCTCCTCTCCTCTCCTCTCCTCTCCCACTTGGTCCACCTCTCACCATGGATCTAGCCTTTGATCCACGCCATGGAAGGCCTCCTACACTGGGATTTCAAACCTGGCCTTGTTGTGGCCGATCAGGTACGTCAGCGGTTTCGAGAAACGGTTCACTTCTCTCCATCTCGCAAGACCAAGGAATTTTTCTTGGTGGTTTCTTTCTCTTCGGCTTCTTTTCCTCTCTCTGAGGAATCAGTGTGGGTGGCTTTACAATGCTGCATTGGGGGGCATCCACAAGGGTTCAAGGTGTCCAAGCTTTGTGATCGTTCCTTTCAGTTTTCGGTGGCCGGTAACAAAGTTGGTCATTTTATTCATGGTCTCAAAGATCGCATTTGGCCGGACTTCGTTTGCCATTTTCACCTGTTCAATGGCCGTTTCAATGGTTATAAGCATTATGATTTTCAATGGCATGCGGATGAAAGACTTGAACCGGTTGCTAGCCGCTCCCCTATGGCTGTTCGGTATAACAAACCCATCTTCGGGAATATGAATTTATGCAGTGAATCATCTAAAGAGTTGAGCAAATTTGTTCTCACGCCAATAGACTCCATGGATTTTCATGATCAGCATGGCAATGAAGCTTCATGTTCATCCTCCTCTCCTTCGAGGACGATGACCAGACAATTGCTACGTCCATCACGGATCCACTGCATGCACACAATCAATGTGGGTCCCAACAATTGGAATCTTTGGAGCATTCAATTCTGATTGGCAGTTTCCGGTTTCCTATAGATTTGGCATACCCCCAACTGCCGCAGTGTTTCCTTACCTCTGCTCTCAGGTATGCACCGAAGCATCAATCCTAGCCGCCATCATTATCAAAATCTCATATTGCTGATTTACGGCGTGCGGGATATTCTTCTATGGAAGTTTTGGATATTGTCCAACGTTGGGGTACTCTTTGCTCTAAATGCTTACAGTGGGGCCATCATATTTCTAATTGTCAAGCCTGGATTATTTGCCTGAAATGCTCGGCTCCGGGACACAAATGCATTAACTGTCCTACCCGGAAAAGCACCATCAATATATGCAACAAATTATTAACAGATGCTCATAATAATCTGGTCAAACCATCCTGTACTGGGCAGCAAATCAATCGGCTTCCTTCAATAGCCCTGCCTTGCCCCCCCATCCGGCCGAACAGCCGCCCAGCTACTACCGTCCGATGCATGATCTGCGGTCATTATGGCCATCTGGCCCACTCCTGTTGGCGGCGCCGATGGGCCCAGCGGTGGCAGTGGCGACCAAAAACCACCCCGTCCACCCCAGACGCCTCACATTCCACCACCCAGCCCGCCCCGCTTCCCAATGGTGCAGAACACTCTGCTCTGACCTCCACGCCGGCCTCTCCATCCGCTCCTACCACCATCCTCATCTCCTACCCTGCCGCTGTCACAACCCTCGCCGCTGCCACCACCCCCGCCATGGCCAACTATCCGGTGAACCCCATCCCATTCCTGCCGGCGGGATGGTCTGTCGAGCCGGGACCTGCTGATCGGAAGGTGCGGGCGGACATGGTGGTCAATCCCATCCCCCCGCTCAACAACAGTTTCCTGGCCATTGCGGAGGTGAGCAGATTTGTGCCACTGCATCTCCGAGAAGGCCTCCGCGACACCATTGAAGGTCTCCTTCATGAAGCTGGGTTGCATACCACTGAATCTTCAGATCATCCCCTCGGTATCGGTATGTTCGCATTTGCCAATTCCTTTGTCAGAGATACTGCAGTCAACACCACGTTCCAATTAGATGATGAAGATCTGGTAGTCTCCTTTGTTTGACACAATGCTGCACTGAATATGCGCAACACCACCTATGGGCCTGAGGTTTGGTTAATGTATATTGGTTTTCCGGATGATTATCAGACAGACTTCTACCTTCAGCGCTCTATAGATGACTATGGTAAGCTTGTCACTTGGAATAACCCAAACATTGATCGTCGGGTATTTCTTATCAAGGTCAGAGTGATTCATATGTGGCTCATCCCTAAAAGCATTGTTGTCCGTCAGCTTGGGGGTGATAGAGCGTGTTGGACTGTTGCTGTTTTTATCTTAAGAGGTGCAGATTGGAATGCGCATGATCCAGATGTGCCCACGGCTGATGAGGAGCCGCCTCCGGCAAATGGCATCCCCCATCCCATGTTTGGGGATGGTCTGACTGCAGAGCAACTCTACCAGCATCAGTTGCAAAACTGGCTCATTCAGAATGGGATTGCAAATGACAATGAGCCGCATCAGGCAGCTCAACAGGATGATCCCCATCATGCACAATGGGATGCTTGGCCTGCTCCAGCTCACCAGGCACCACAGATGCCTGCGGCTCTGGTCAACTTCCAAGCTTGGTTGGCTGCCCAAGGTTTGAGAGTTCAAGATGGTATCTTACCTGAGGATAATGTGACTGATAGCCTCAACTCTGCTTGGGATTCCAGCTCTACTAGCTCACAGGGATCTACTACTGCTACTGCTCTTCCAGTCACTCTGTTTGTGCCCCCTCCTCAGCCTGAAATAATCTCCGTGGATGTTGTTGTCTCTGCTGTTAACGTGAATGTGAGCATCTCGGTCCAAGGTAACGACCTGGCTACTATCCTTGTCAATGAGGTCATTCCTCATAACATCTTCACTGTCTATCTTTCAAGGTCTATTTTGAGCGTGATTGCTGCTTTTGGCCCTTGGAGCACTGGTTATGGGCTGCCTCCTCTTGAACTGCAAATGACAGCCCCACAGATCAGTTTCCAATTTGAGAATGATGAGGCTGCTTTTAGTGTGCATTTTGCGCCCCGTATTCTGAATGACACACCTCCTCCATCTGCTGTCCAGATTGTTGAAATACTGCCTGATGATGCTGAGCTCACTCTTGGCAATGTGACAGAGACTTCTCAGGTTGTTTCATCTGTTCCCATGGAAGAGGATGGTAGTTTCACCCCGTCAGTGGATGTGCAGGTTTTGGCGCCTACTGGCATTTCAAATGATGGGCCTGGCAATTCACATGATGGGTCTATCAATGCAAGTGATGGGCCTCAACCCATGGGACAAATTAACAATGATTCCTCTGAATTGGGCCTGGCTCAGGTACTCCCACTAGCCCCTGGTCCATCCTCTGCTCACGCACGTCGCTCCAAGTACCAAGTGCCGACTGTCACCACTGAAGTTCGACGTAGCACACGTTCTACCCGATATGATGGCTTCAGAGTGCCTCAAATCTCATATGTTCGTCCCTCGGTCTCCAAGGTCAAACCTCGCCACACTACTTCGGTGGCCTAGAGCTCTTCCACACATGCAGCGGACCAGCCACCGCCGCCTACCCCTCTTCGCATCATGCAGGATATTGGCGTCGATCGCTGTGCAGTCCCTCCTCAAGAGCTGACTGAAGCTGCGCTGCTGGCTTCTGAAGTCCCTGAAGCTCACGCTACTGGCTCTGGGGATGAAGCTTCCTCTTTGGAGTAAATTGGGTGTCAGTCCTATGCAACTTTTGCGTAATTGGAATGTTCTCTGCTGGAACATTCGTGGGATGAATTCAGACAAAAAACTTCTTGCTTTATCTAATGCTATCTCAGTTAGTGGCTGTGCCATTGTATGTCTGCAGGAAACTAAGAAACCTGTTGTCGACCTTGCTTTTAATAAAACTTGTTGCCCTAAGAGGTTCGATAAATTTGCTTTTGTTCCGTCCAGAGGTGCCTCGGGCAGTTTCCTTACCATCTGGAATAGCTCGGTTTTTTCTGGGGTTGTGTCTGTTTCTGAAGATTTCGTTTTGGGCATCAGATTCACCAGTGCTATTTTTGCTCAATCATGGACCCTATACAATATTTATGGCCCATGCATGGGTCCTGCTCGAGACGTTTTTACCAACTGGTTGTATGATTTGGACATCCAAAAGGATGATGACTGTTTGTTTTTAGGGGACTTTAATTACATCCGTGGCCCTGAGAACCGCAATAAGCCAGGTGGTGACCCGAATGACATGTCCACTTTTAATGACATCATCCGTAAGCAAAACCTAGTTGAGCTTCCCATCAAGGGCCGCCTCTATACTTGGAGTAATATGCAACATGACCCCTTGCTCGAACAGCTTGACTGGTTCCTTACCTCGCTCCACTGGACTCATGTTTATCCCAACACCTTAGTCAAACCACTCTGTAAACCCGTCTCGGATCATACTCCATGTGTGGTGACCATTGAAACAAAAATTCCACGTGCCAAGCTATTCCGCTTTGAGTCCTACTGGCTGCTTCACCCAGGTTTCATGGATGTGGTCAAAAAGGTTTGGGAGCGGCCCATCAACTCCACTAATGCTGCCACGGTCCTATGTCGAAAATTCAAGTTGTTACGACAAGAGCTAAAAAAGTGGAGTAAGAGCATTTCTCGCTTATCAGTGGCCATTGAGAATACAAACAAGACTTTGAATGAGCTGGATGACCTTGAGAACAAAAGACCTTTGACTATTCCTGAATCCAACTTCGTAAAATCATCAAAAATCATCTTCTAAGACTGTTGGACTACCAGAAGCAATATTGGAGAAAGCGTTGCACGATACGTTGGGTCAAATTTGGTAGGAAAATACAAAATTCTTTCAAGCAATTGCAACCGAGCGGTACAGGAGAAACAACATCGCTACCCTTCAAACCCCGGATGGTCTGGTTGTGGAGGATCACACGGGGAAAGAAGCCCTTCTCTTTCAAGCATACACTGGAAGACTTGGCACCTCCACCCCTACGCAAATGAGATTTAATCTCCCTGCTCTGATCAGACCGACAGAAAATCTTGAGCACCTCACGCTACCTTTCACGCATGAGGAAATTGACTCGGTTATAAAAGAAAGGCCGGCGGACAGAGCTCCCGGCCCGGATGGTTTCAGTGCTTTATTTCTCAAGGCTTGCTGGTCAATCATCAAAGACGACTTCTACACCCTTTGCTCGCAATTGCATGCTGGGGACCTTAATCTCCAAAGCATTAACGATGGGCTAATTACTCTCATACCAAAGGTGGGATTACCATCCATAGTCAATGATTATCGCCCAATCACCTTACTCAATTGTTGCCTCAAACTCATTACAAAACTCCTCGCTAATCGGTTGCAAAAAGTCATTCTAAGGATCATCCATCGCAACCAATATGGCTTCATTCGTGGGAGAACAATCCAAGATTACCTTGCTTGGACCTTTCAATACATTCATCAATGCCAGACATCCAGGAGGAAAATTGTTCTCTTAAAATTGGATTTTGCAAAAGCCTTTGACACGATTGAACATGATTCCATGATCAAAATTATGAAGCACATGGGGTTTAATGACAGATGTTTATCATGGATTCAGGCGATCTTTTCCTCTGGGCGATCTTCCATCTTGCTCAACGGTGTCCCGGGCCGACAATTTCATTGCCGCAGAGGTGTCCGCCAGGGGGACCCACTTTCACCTCTAATTTTTTTTCTGGCGGCGGATCTTCTTCAATCTGCCATCAATGATGCCTTCAAGAGAGGCTTAATTGAGCTGCCCTTTCCCTCCAATGGGAACATGGATTATCCGATTGTCCAATATGCCGATGACACGCTCCTTCTCATGCCCGCCTGCCCCCGACAAGCTGCTATCATTAAGACCATCTTGTCTGATTATGCTTCTTCCATTGGGCTGAAAATTAACTTTCACAAGTCAACGCTCATTCCCATTAACTTGGACTCGGACATGGCCACCACAATTGCCTCGATTTTTGGTTGTTCGATCAGCTCTATGCCCTTCATGTACCTTGGTCTCCCCTTGGGCACTTCCCGCCCCACACTTCAAGATTTTATGCCACTCGTCAGCTCCATCGAAAGGAACTTGTCCTCCACGCTCTCACTCATGTCATATGCCAGAAAGTTGACTTTGGTTAACACAACAGTCACCTCACTGCTCATCTACGCCATGTGCATGCTCAAGTTCCCTCCCAACCTCATTGAGATGCTGGACAAAATTAGAAGAAGATGTCTATGGATCAAAAAGACCGACCAAGGGGGAAAATGTAACTCTCTCGCTGCATGGGACATGGTCTGTAAACCTAAGAACAAAGGAGGCCACGGTGTGCTAAACCTCAGAATCCAGAATGAGGCCCTACTCATGAAATTCTTGCATAAGTTTTACAACAAGTTGGACATCCCCTGGGTACAACTTACCTAGGATGCTTATTATGATCAGAAAATCCCACACGCCACAGATCCTATTGGGTCATTTCGGTGGAAAGACGTTCTCAAGCTAACTCCAGAATTCCGCGGGATCTCTCGAGTCAATATTGTCTGTGGAACCACAGCCCTCTTTTGGAAAGATCTCTGGACCGATCATTTACTCTCAGAGTCACACCCACGGGCTTATTCGTATGCAGTCAACGAGGATGTCTCTGTGAGAGATTTCTTGGGGATCACGTCATTGGGAATGGCCTTTCATCTACCACTATCCCCCCAGGCTCATGATGAGGTCAGGAACTTGCAATTAATTGCGGCCACTACACAACCAATGACTGCCACGTCGGATGTTTGGCACTACGTTTGGGGCAAAACTACTTTTAAATCCACGGATTACTACAAATTCTTCTTCAGGGAGATTCCCTCTCATCAAGTCTTCCGATGGCTCTGGAGATCTAAATGCACAATGAAGCTGAAAGTTTTTGCTTGGTTTTTACTCAATGACAGACTCAACACCCGTAATATGCTCAAGAGACGTCACTACAACATAGGAGATGATCATAATTGTCTACTTTGTGGGCTTAACATAGAAGAAACAGTTGAGCACATGATCTTCACTTGCAACTTCAGTAAGCACTGTTGGCACGCTCTGGACATAAACTGGAACCTTTTTCTGGGCGCCTGCAAGCCATTGAGGATCAGAAAGCTTCCCACCCTACACCTATGCTACTTGAGAAATTTGTTGTGGCAGCGTGGAGTATCTGGAAGGAAAGAAACAACAAACACTTCAGAGCTATAGATCCTTCCTTCAGCTCCTGGTTAGGCAGATTCAAGAAAGACTTTCAGCTCCTTCAACACAGGGTCAAAGAGGACCACAAGTCCTTTGTACTCAACTTTGTAAACTCACTACCCTAAGCCTTAGATCTTATTTTGCTACTTTTCTGCTTGATCCAAAGTGATCAAGCATCCACTCCCCCTCCCCCATGTAAATACTCACCCATGTATAGTGCCTGTTATTTTAATATATTAACACAGTAGGAGCCTTTCCTACTGTTCACGGTCAAAAAAAATATTTAAAACAGTACCAATACAAGTAGCACAACATCTCAAAACACACTGCACGATCATGTGGATGGGACATGGGACATGCGAGCACCATGTGCGTCCACACGTATAAATGGGTGATGCAGAGTATGTAGCCAAGCAGCATATCTGCGTTGGTCCCATATTTGTTCTCTTTGAAACTGTTTCCGATGTGAGGGCAGCAAATCTAGTCCTGCACAAACTACCCGACCCCCCAGTTTCTTTCCCTTTTCAACAAAGAGTTCGGTTCCTTACAGATGTGTGTACTGGGTTACCCCCCTTTTTCCCTTTTCGACCAACAAAGCGGCTGGATAGCTAGTCTATACTACTTTCCCTCCCTCCTTTCCTCATTGAACCACGTCCTAGATTCATGCTCCACCCCACCGCACCCTTCTTTTCTCTTTGAACCAAGACCTAGATTCGACTACTAAATCAAAAAAGATCAGCATGCAGCTAGAACAATGACGGTTTCAAAGAAACTTATACCTTACGGTCGTCGAGATGTGGCAAGGCGTGCGGTGGGAGGTCGGATCTGCCCACACTACGTATGGCAACGAGGAAGAAGGGGTCGATGGCCCTCCCGCACATGCGCTGGGTGAAAGAGAAAAGTGCAGCCGGCAGTGGATTGCCTCCCTCGCCGAAGGCGATAGAGTGAACGCTGCACCTCCTCCCCTTCCTGGTGCGACTGGATCCGGATGCCTCCTTCGCCAGCTGTGAGGGGGGTGAGAGAGACAGAGGCCACAACGCAATCTTGTTTAGATCTGGTGAAGAGGGTGAGAGACAGTGAATATAGCAAACCCTAGCACAGGAACGCTGAGCCTCCAGCGTGTATATATATATATATGTAGTGCGGCGAGAGTGTGGAGAGTGCAAACCCTAGCGAACAAGCGCTGACGGTCCAACTTATATATATACTGTAGTACGGACTGGGCTCCGGTGCCTTAACTGCACCTGCTTTTGGCTGTATGAGAGGTGGGCCAGCCACATTTTGGGCCCACCTGTCATAAACCCGAAGGCAGGTGCACTAAAGTCAATGAAGCTGCGTCCATATAGTACTCGTGTATACGACTAATATATAGTGGAGTGGTTTTCTTATTCTCTCCATAACAATCGTTTTAAATTGTGTAAGTACCAAACGAAACTCTTTATTTAACGTACCAGTGAAGAAAACTACTACTCCCTCTGTTCCTAAATATTTGTCTTTCTAGAGATTTCAACAAATGACTACATACGGGGCAAAATGAGTGAATCTACACTGTAAAAAATGTCTATATACATCCGTATGTGGTAGTCCATTGCAAACCACTTGAAAGACAAATATTTAGGAACGGAGGGAGTACTTCCGATGAAATAACGATCCACGCGTCCTGGTCGCACTTCCTGTCCTTCACGTGCGGTACACTACCCACCCTTAAGTGAACAACCACACATGCGCCAAATTATCGGAAACGTGTGAGAGTGTGTACAAATAAAGAATTTTAATTTCAATTATCGGAAAGGTTTGAGAGTATGTACAGTTTGCCCTCTCTAATAATTATGGTTTGTTGTGTTCGGCCTAAACTTGGTCAAACTTTACAAAGTTTGACTTCAGTCAAATCTAATATGCGGAGTAAATAAAAATGGAGGGCTACTACGTCCATCCGGGTTTTTAGTCACCACCATTTTTTAATCAAATTTAATAGCTGGACAAATAAAATTACAGGGGAGCTGGAGACAAAGTTGTGAGAAGGCTTAGAAATCAATACAAAACTTATGCGCTTAGTACCAACGTCGATCCTTCTTTGAGGAAACATTTGGTTCATAGCCAATTGTGTGATAAAATTGCACCAACGTGAAAGACGACTGCGTCTCCAACGCAACCAAGGTGAACTGACGAAGGATATCATCTTTGTGGGTAACAAGCAAAGAGCACTGATGGAAGACAGCTTGTTTTTCATTGAAAATTGATCAGCTACCAGCCGATGCAACCATGAGGCGCAACCATGAGCATCGATAGGTCATCGTGGTGATGCATCATCCATTTGGCGTCAAGTTTGGGTGAGGCACCTATGAAGTTCGACAAATCCTCACTATGGTTTGTTTCTTCTCAGTAGTCAAGCTCAAGGAAGGAAGAACCACGTGGCAGAGGACAGTGAGGCGGAACAACAATGGCCATCCAATTTTGTGCAGTTCCACTAAAATTGAGGAAGACATGCCCGGGTATGGAGATACGCATCGCTGTTTCCAAAAATATAAAAAAGGGATATAGTGTTGTTACTTTGTTTTACAAGATTAACAACGACATACCAGTCAAAAAAAAGATTAACAACGACATCTCAATTTTCGATAAGAATTATGAAAAGTACACCAACAAACAGAAGCATCATGATTATCTTGATGGGAACTAAACCAGGATACCCGAGAAAAAAAGCATTTCTTCATTTAACCAGTGATAGTATTAGATAAGCAGCAGCAATAGGAGCATATGGACAATGACCGCACAACCACCATGTACTTTTTGTTGAAACAACATGTATACCTCCACCGAGGCATAAATCAGGACAACTTTTCGAGTGGCATTTCCTCTATAATAGTAGGTGATGTTGGACCAGCCGACGAACCCTAGCTACTATACATGGGGAGCTGGGGAGTAGTCGCATAGAAGAAAACCCGCATGCAGCGACCTGGGGAGCTGGACCAGTACAAGAAGTTATACCTCAGGTGGGCGAGATGTCGCTTAGGCGGGCAGGCGGGATCTGCCCACACGATGGCAGCGAACAAGGGCGCGGAGGACCTTCGTCCGCACCAGCGCCGGCTCCGAGAGGACGGTGCGCATCGGCTTCCTCCATCGCCGACGGCGACAACGTCAACGCTGCACCTCCTCACCTCCCGCAGCGGACGGGATTCGGCCGGATCTGTGACCACCGGTGAGGAGAGAGATAGTGTGGACACTGTCATCTTGTTTTGATATGGAGAGGGTGAGAGAGCGAGACGCGAGAAACTCTATCAAACAAGAGGCTATAATGGAGTAAAACAATCTCTCCATAGCAGTGGTTTTAAATAGAATACGCGCGTTCCTGGAAAAAAGAAACGAAAACTGACAGATAATTTTTTAACGTACCAAGAAAGAAAACTCGATCAAAAACACGCCCCCGCTTCCAGGTCGCGAGAGTCGTCGCGCACACACACATAGACATAGACATGCATATCCGTGTTTACGTAAAATTCCATTTCCATCTCCATCTCCAATCATATTTGTCCAACTGGCACATTATTTACGTTGTTAATTATATACACGGCAATATTAACGTACAACATCTCTTGTTTGCGGGCGTCCGGACCGCTGCCACGGCCGCTCCTGACCAACCTGAACCCTCTTCATCACCCGCTGCTTCCTGCCCGAAACGGTCAGTGCCGCATTCATGCCCGGCTAGAGCGAACGTGACCTCTCACTGGCGCCGGCATTGAAGCGGCGCGCCGGCCGAGAGAGCGTTGCCCGCGCCGCTTCCTGGTGCACGTGGCTGCTCCGCGTTCAAAGGTCGCAATACCCGGCCACAACATGCATGTAAAAAGTTCTTGGGAGTCCGTGCTACAGCTAGTTGTCCTT
Source organism: Triticum aestivum (assembly GCF_018294505.1). Taxonomy (NCBI): domain Eukaryota; kingdom Viridiplantae; phylum Streptophyta; class Magnoliopsida; order Poales; family Poaceae; genus Triticum; species Triticum aestivum. The sequence goes on along the minus strand of NC_057796.1, from coordinate 266,513,824 downwards.
CCCCAACTCATCAATCTCTTCCAGTAGTACTACTACTCCATGGCGCGATCCATCGACAAGAAGGCGGGAAAGTTATCGTATACTCGGTTTGCGGTGAGTGGCATTGAGCGACCGTGTGGGGTCGAGCCGTGGAGGAGGGTGAGACACGAACGCGACAGACGTGATTTAAATGTTGGTTTTGCTTGATGGCGCGATCCAACAAAACGAAACGTTGCTTTCTCTCTGTTTCCATTTTTTCTCCGGAAAAACAAAAACTTTCCACTCTATTTTCATTCCTACTCCAAGGTTGCCCCGTTATAACATTCCATCAAATACAAAGGAAAACTAACACGCATGCTGATGCATCTCAATGATTCATAGATCATAGCCAATATTTACTTCACAACTAAAGACAAAAGTTGTGAGAGCGTGTACGAAAGAAAAACTACCTATGGGGTCACTACGACTTAAACCCTAAACCGTAGACAGGATTTAATTTCCTGGCCAGGTAGAACCTGTCGAAGGAAAGACGGCTGGCACCCTCGGATCATACGATGCTTTTGTGCAGTTCCACTAAAATCGAGCTGAGCATCCCTGAAGGCAAAGATATTGAAGAAGTATGATTAGAATAATAGTACTGGCACTAGTTCATGAGACATAAATGAAGGAAATATGCCCTGGAGGCAATAATAAAGTTGTTATTTATTTCCTTATATCATGATAAATGTTTATTATTCATGCTAGAATTGTATTAACCGGAAACATGATACATGTGTGAATACATAGACAAACGGAGTGTCACTAGTATGTCTCTACTTGACTAGCTTGTTGATCAAAGATGGTTATGTTTCCCAGCCATAGACATGAGTTGTCATTTGATTAACAGGATCACATCATTAGGAGAATGATGTGATTGACTTGACCCATTCTGTTAGCTTAGCACACGATCGTTTAGTATTCTGCTATTGCTTTCTTCATGACTTATACATGTTCCTATGACTATGAGATTATGCAACTCCTGTTTACCGGAGGAACACTTTGTGTGCTACCAAACGTCACAACGTAACTGGGTGATTATAAAGGTGCTCTACAGGTGTCTCCAAAGGTACTTGTTGGGTTGGCGTATTTCGAGATTAGGATTTGTCACTCCGATTGTCGGAGAGGTATCTCTGGGCCCACTCGGTAATGCACTATCACTTAAGCCTTGCAAGCATTGCAACTAATGAGTTAGTTGCAAGATGATGTATTACGGAACGAGTAAAGAGACTTGCCGGTAACAAGATTGAACTAGGTATTGAGATACCAACGATCGAATCTCGGGCAAGTAACATACCGATGACAAAGGGAACAACGTATGTTGTTATGCGGTTTGACAGATAAAGATCTTCGTAGAATATGTGGGAGCCAATATGAGCATCCAGGTTCCGCTATTGGTTATTGACCAGAGACGTGTCTCGGTCATGTCTACATAGTTCTCGAACCCGTAGGATCCGCACGCTTAAAGTTTCGATGACAGTTATATTATGAGTTTATATGTTTTGATGTACCGAAGGTAGTTCGGAGCCCGGATGTGATCACGGACATGACGAGGAGTCTCGAAATGGTCGAGACATGAAGATTGATATATTGGACGACTATATTCGGACACCGGAATGGTTCCGGGGGTTATTGGATATATACCGGAGTATAGGGGGTTACCGGAACCCCCCGGGGGGTTTAATGGGCCTACATCGGCCTTAGTGGAGAAGAGGAGGGGCGGCCAGGGCAGGCCGCGCGCCCCCTCCCCCTCTAGTCCGAATTGGACAAGGAGGGGGGCGGCGCCCCCTTTCCTTCTTCTCCTCCTCCTCCTTCCCCCCTTCTCCTAATCCAACAAGGAAGGGAGGGAGTCCTCACTACAAAAAAAAGACACATCCGTGACATTTTGGGCTGAACGAAATTTTTTTCTGTCATACATATGAAACTTCTATGACGATAATTGTGACAAACCCGGTATCATCATAGATGTGGTGGGCTCCTACTTCTATGACAAAAAATCATGACAGAAAATGGGCTTTTCGTCCTGGGCGGGCCGAAGACGCATCTGCATGACATTCTTTGGGCCGTCCATGACGGAAAAAACTGTGGAAGAAGCGAGGGGGAGGAAAATTTTGGGGAGTTCCCGGTTACGGTGGGAGGTCGGGGGCCGAGCGATGCGCGTTTCTCTCGTACACGTACGCGCATGTGTGCGAGGCGTTGGCTCTAACTGAACCCGAGCGAGGCGTTGGGCTCTAACTGAACCCGAGCGATTGCACTGCAGGCTACGCATTACTGAACCCTTGCGATCGATCGATGGCTGTTAACTCAACCCGATCGAGCGATTCCTTCGCTACTGCTGCTAACTGAAGCCGAACGATTGGATGAACAGTGAGTGTTGCGGGGCGGGGGGGTTGGATGAACAGTGAGCGGTGGCGTTGCCTCTGGATGAACAGGACCCCATGGTGTGGAGGCTTGGATGAATAGTAGACGGTGGAGGGGTGCCCGTGGAGGGGTGGTTGAACAGGACCCCGTGGTGTGGAGGGCTGGATGAACAGTAGACGGTGGAGGGGTGCCCGTGGAGGGGTGGTTGAACAGTAGCCGGTGGAGTAGCGCGCGGTGGAGGCTGGATGAACAGGAGCCCGTGGAGGCTCGAGGAGGTGGACGGTAGCCCGTGGAGGCTGGAGGAGGTCGACGGTGGAGATGAACAGTATCCCGTGGAGTCCCGTTTTGCGGTACGCCACACCCCCCCTCCCGATGAACAGGACCCCTGTTTCGACCGTAGGAGGTCCGTTTCGTCCGTTTTGCGGTACGCCACACCCCTCCCGATCAACAGGACCCCCGTTTCGACCGTAGGGGGTCCGTTTCATCCGTTTTCCGGTACGCCACACCCCTCCCGATCAACAGGACCCCCATTTCGATCATAGGAGGTCCGTTTCCTCCGTTTTGCGGTACGCCAGACCCCTCCCGATGAACAGGATCCCATTTCGAATGTGGCCGGTCGAACACTAGGCCATTTCCTCCGTTTTGCGGTACGCCAGGCCTCATTTCCATCGACTGTTCCGTCCAAGCCCTCCCGATGAACACGACCACGCATTCCGTTCCGACCCAACCGGTTGGCTCCCACGCGTTCCGTTTCCTCCCGATGAACACGACGCATTTCGTTGCCTCCCCATGAACACGACGCATTTCGTTGCCTCCCCATGAACACGACGCATTCCGTTGCCTCCCCATGAACACGACGACGACGCTGTTTCTCCGTTCCGACCCAGCCATGTACACGAGCCCTGGCCGTACGTATGCGCGAGTAGGCGTTCGAGACCCTGCCCGTATGTACGTACGTGGCCATATTTTCTTTCTTGCACCCTGGCCGCTGTACGTACGTGTACATCCTACGTGCGCACCTCTACTATGACACGTACGCACCTCTACTATGACACGTGCGCGCCTCTACATCGACCAGTATATATGTACGTACACATTCGCGACCAGAATGACAACGCTACGTACGCTTCGACCAGGTGGGTCCCGACTGTCAGGCACTTCCTTGCCTACGAAGATGTAGCAGGTGGGTCCCAGCAGTCAGGGGGGCAAATCGTTTTTTTTTTCGGACGCACTTCCTTGCGTGCGAAGGTGTAGCTGCTGGGTCCCAGCAGTCAGGGGGGAATCGTTTTGTTTTTTTTGCCCGGACGCACTTCCTTGCGTGCGAAGATGTAGCTGGTGGGTCCCAGCAGTCAGGGGGGCGAATCGTTTTTTTTTGGACGCACTTCCTTGCGTGCGAAAATGTAGCTGGTGGGTCCCAGCTGTCAGGGAGGCGAATCGTTTTTTTCGGATGCACTTCCTTGTGTGCGAAGATGTAGCTGGTGGGTCCCAGCAGTCAGGGGGAAACGTTTTTTTTGCGAAATACGGTGGCCCGTCCGGTGGGTCCCTGCTATCAGGTGGAGGAATAATTATTTTGCGCATAATAAGGAGGCACTTCCTTGCTGCGGCCGTGGACCCGGTTGTCAGCCTCTCCACGTACAGTCCACGTCCGATGGAAGCCATTCCTTGACCACGTTGACCACACCGCGCCGAGAGCACCAGGGCGGTGGACGACGGCGAGGCCTAGGAAGGGGACGACGCGGAGTCGGGGAAGATGCGGTAGTGGATGCCCACGCGTAGAGGAGTATGAGGGTTCACTCGTTCGGCTGCGGTGTGAGGTTGCCGTCGCCGCAGAATAACAGGGGGTGTGGGTGCGTAGAGGGATGGTCTGGCCAGCGGTGGGAGTAGTAGGGGGCGGTGAGGCCTCCGCGGCATCACAGCCGGCCACGGGCGGCAGGAGCAGGCGGCACGACCGGCGCTGCTTTGGGCGGCTGGAGCAAGAAGACCAGAGGTTGAAGAAGCACTACGGTCACTGGAGCTAGAATCGTTCATATATTGACAAAAGTTGACAAAGGCCTCCGTCCCAGTCAACTTAGTAGGCCCACAAGTCAGCCTCCCACCAAGGTGGGTCCCAGCTAGCAGGGGGGTATTCATTTTTTGTGCGTAATAAGGAGGCACTTCCGGTGGGTCCGAGCTGACAGCGGGGGGGGGATGTTTTTTTCGCGAAATACGGTGGCCCGTCCTGTGGGTCCCAGCAGTCAGGGGGAAACGTTTTTTTCGTGAAATACTGGTGGCCCGTCTGGTGGGTCCCTCCTATAAGGTGGAGGAATAATTATTTTCCGCATAATAAGGAGGCACTTCCTTGCGGCTGCCGTGGACCCAGCTGTCAGCCTCTCCACGTACAGTACTCTTCCGATGGAAGTCGGTCATTGACCACATTGACCACGCCGCGCCGAGAGCACCACGGCGGTGGACGACGGCGAGGCCTAGGAAGGGGACGATGCGGAGCCGGGGAAGACGCGGTAGTGGAAGCCCGCGCGGAGAGGAGTACGAGGGTTCACCGGTTCGGCTGCGGTGTGAGGCTGCCGTCGCCGCAGAATAACAGGGGGTGTGGGTGAGTAGAGGGATGCCCTGGCCAGCGGTGGGAGTAGTAGGGGCGCTGAGGCCTGCGCGGCAGCACAGCCGGCCATGGGAGGCGGGAGTAGGCGGTCCCGCCGGTGCTGCTTTGGCGGCTGGAGCAAGAAGATCAGAGATTGAAGAAACACGACGGCCCTTGGATTGACATCCAACGGTACGTCTGCTAGAATCGTTTGTTGACGTATATAATAACTAAAAAAATCTTGCATACGCATCAACTAAACAGGCCCACAAGTCAGACCACTCCCTCTCTTTTTTAATAATTTATATATAGCTCATGGCAACTTCTTATGCAATTTATTGCAGTCATTTTTTTGGTTGGCCAGGGCCAATTTCGCATATTTCTGTGGGTTCCAAACTATTTTTTTGGTTGGCCAGGGCCCATGTCGAGCCAGATTTAAAGTACTTTGAAGTTATATTTAAATTAGGTTAATGCCCAGTGAAATAGGAATCTGAAAATGTGAAAAAATTCAGAAATTATAAAGTAATTGCCAATTTGTCATCTGTTTTTATATTTAAACCCATTTCATATTACTTTCAAGATTTGCCGGCGTCTTGAAAGAGTTGCAGCCCATCAGGGCGTAGAAAAATAAGTAGGACTGGATTGGGTATTCTTCAGAAAAAATAAACTGGGCTCATTTTCACAAAGAAAAAATAGCTAGGCTGGTCACATGGTGAACATAAAATATAAGCCTGGGCTAGACGAGCCACAGCCCAGTTCAAACCCTGCTCCGTCTCAACAATACCAAACAAAAAAATACTGCTCGAGTAGCTACGTCCCAGGTGTCAGCCGATCTTGTGATGTTCTCTTGTCTATTGACTATATACGCTCACAATGTCGTGGGTCCCAGATGTCAGGAAAACACTAGGAGGAAGCATTTTATTTTTCCATACGCTGACGTGGTGGGCCCCTATTGTCATCCTCTCCACGTACTTCTGCCGATTCCTGTTGTTTGTTGACCATGTTGACAACGCGAGAGGGCGGCGCCGCGGCGAGCGCACCAAAGCGCGCGGAGGACGTCGGCGTTAACGATTTAGGAGACGGTGGGGCGGCGATGCGTGCGCTGAGGCGCAGCCAGCCGTGGGAGGCGGAAGCAGGCGGCCCCGCCGGCACTGGTTTTGGTTTTGGCGGCTGGAGGAAGACAGGACTGAAGAAACACGACAGACTGTAAAAGCAGCAGGAGTACTTAACAACCTTAACTGAAACCAGCAGGGGCACTTAACAACCAAAGCTGAAAGCAGTATGAGTACTTATACAGGTTCAACGTACAAAGCACGCCTCGAACAGTGCTACTTTTGCCTACAGTTAACCAAGGGTGAGGCCGCCAAGCCCCAGGACAAGGCCCAGGCGCCACCCCGCGCATCCACAACCTTCTGAAAGCGGCTTCATCTCGCAACGTGGTCAATAAACAGGATATTCGCTTTAGAGCCATGGAAAAGCATGAACATAATCTTCTGTCCTATTCTCCAAGATGGACGGGCCTTCATTATTTGAGACCACCCATGAATAAGTATCTTTTCACCTCCAAGGGGAATTGAGTAGGTCGACATAAACATCATGTTGTGACCAAGCGCAAGTCTGACCCGACCATGGTCAGGCATCTGTATAGGAACAATAGAACTCGGCAGTTCCTGTTTCAAGAAGATCACAGCTGTAAAACTGTGTATAAGCAATAGTTTATGAACAACATATATAACAGAAAACAGCTCGTACCATAAGTTTCTCGACACAGTTGGACCTGTTCAACGAGTGCAGCAGTGGCACACATATCCCACGTGGCCTTCCACCATTGAAACGCCCCACAAGGACCTCAAGACGATCAATAAAGTGTAGGAACTTGTGGATGTCGATCCAGTCAACTTCAGTGCCATTAGTAACAGCCGAGTTATTACAGAGTAACAAACGAGCAGACTGCTTAACTCTGAAAAAACCTACACGTGCCACCAATTATAAGAAAATATTAGTTAGAAGTAGCATCTTCGTGAGAGATTCGTTGCTACTTCTAAAGTTAAATTGTGATTAGTTAGACAGAATAGGTGGATTAAGAAGTAATCGAGGCAACAAGCAAGAACCAGATACAAAACTAACATGGATGAACAATTGGAACGACGTCGGGGTGGAAGATCGCAGTGAAGATGAGACCAGGTTCTGCTATTTCCATCAACATTCGTGCGCCAACTTCCAGTCTGTAACACTTGAGAAAGTTTATCCAAGTTCGGCCATAAAAAAAGCAGCGATCTTCTTGGTTCATGAACCCAACTTGGAACTTATATCCATGGCTTGTCTTCACTGTGACCATTAAACTAGTGTATTCAGTTATGGCAAGGCCGAGCATCTTGAGTACATGTGTTCTGGCAGAGCAAATAATACACTGCAGGAAAAATAATATGAGAACACAGCATGTTCAAAAAACCCCCACCCTCCCGGATAGAAAAGAGGATTCTAGGAACATATTGTGCGCGTTTCAAAATGATGTGTTAGGATGAGAAGGAACAAGTGTGGCGTCCCGCCGAGGGCGCAGAAACCTGTAGGGTACTCGCACTTTGGGCACTGCAAATGAAACACACTAGATTCAGTAGGAAGAAAAATGCATGAACGGCGGCGGCTGCCATCCTAGGATTACCTGCGACCAAGGGACTTGGATTTATCGGGGATGGAAGAAGAATTCATACCTGGTTCTCCATGAGAAAACCCTATGCAATCGCCGAGAGGGGGTTTTCTCTGAACAAGCAGACGAGGGAGAAGGGGATTCAGGCCCAGTGAAATATTGTCGCTTCGTCCGTCCAGCTTACTGCTAAAGCTGGAAAGGGGGGGTTGTGATTTGACGGCTCATTGGGCATTACTGCGGCGCTACGACCGGGGTGTGTCTACCGTGAAGTTGTGCACTCCAATTTGTGCATATGGCACGTGGACCCCGTTGCCGGTTGCCCCACATATCAGCGAAAGGAAGTAGAAAGACAGGAGTAACTAGTTACACATAAATATATTTTTTGACAGAGAGATACTCCCTCTGTAAAGAAATATACAAATCTTTTATATCACAGGCTCACCTTGCCGAGAAATATACTCCCTCTGCAACGCACGGGCATTATGGGGGTTCAGCTTTTTTTATGGGGGTTCAGCTCAGAATATAATACTCAGATAGGCTCACGGTTCTGGACTTTGGGCCGCAGGCAGACCCTGCATGTTTGGGGGCCCATGTGTTCTACCTCAGTGCTTTTCATATTGCAAGCGATCGGTACGGCGCTAGTTTTAGATGCTGTCGCAAGGCGAATACACAAAATTGAATAAAGCACGGCAGCTGTTGGAATGAAATCGAACGACAGTTCCTAACCAGCAATCAGAGTTGCAATTCTATCAACGATATACCATGTGATAAATAATACTGTCATACTACGTATACACACAGGACACTTGTTTCACCATGCCAGATTATTACATCAAAATCTCTCGGAGGATAGATCAGTTCGGCAGTTGCGTGCTGCTACTGAAGAATTTCAAAGTTGATTTGGACTAGCTCTCCTTGCCGAGAAAGTTCGATTTTGACATCATCCCCTACCGCAAGATATGATTTAGATTTGAACCTTGACCATCCTTTAGCATCAATCATCATGTGACCATCCTTTGTACTTACGGTATATTGAGCATGTTCATTCACACCAAGGCTGCGCATGGTAAGAGAAACTTGGCCGCGGTCTCCCGGATTGTTGAACGACTCCCTCGTTGCTCTAGGAATTCTCTGTTTGCAAACAAGAAGACATACCCAAACAGTTAGATCAACACAGTGAATCATGTGAAACAACATGGAAAGAAAAAAGAACGAAGCACTTGGGCGGCTAATGCTTACCAAGAAGGTGGACATGTTAGTTTTCGTAAGGACTTTGGTATATGAAGTGCGAACTGCAGCCCAGTCTGTTGCCGGTGCAACTGCACGGGCCGGAGCAGATGCAAGTGCAAGTGTTGGTGCAGGTGCCGAAGCCGCTGCTGCTGCCGGAGATGGTGCTCCTTGTAGAGCTGGTGCCGGTGTCGGAGCAGGTGCCGGTGTCGATGCCCGATCCTCTGGTAGATCAGACTGATCCGCTGACGCGGTCGGTGCCCAATCCTCAGTTGGATCAGACTGAGCTGCTGCCGCTGTCAGTGCTAGAGCAACTGTCGGTGCTCGATCTGTGCGAGACAGCGGCGATCGTGTCTGGTCTGCTATGATCAGCTTTCTAACTTGACTAGGATCCGTGACCTTGATCTAGTTTTTTCTTCATTTCTTTTAAACGCAAGAAGGACTAATTGTGGCGTTTTTGTTAAACCAAACTGCAGTTCATCATAGGGATTCAGCTTGTACTCAGACAACAGACTGATCTAATTTTTTCCAGTAATATAAGTGATGGACAGTGCCTTCGTTACTGACACGACATAAGAAGTGAAACCTGCAAAAATAGCCATCGTAGAGCAAACCAAACGGTTTATTCTGTGATGAATGTCACATGGCAAAACCTGCATCGTAAAATTGCAGGAAAAGAAAGAAAACATGACATTAAATCAATAAGATTTAGACAGTAAATCAATAAGATTTACTTGATGTGACACGAGTGAATCCTTACCAGGAAATCACTATGTTGAAGTACTAAACAGAAGATTGATCGTCCAACTACGTGTGGCATGCAGGGGCCCCGCCTACTCCGACAAGCAGGACAGTCCAAAGGTCATGACAAATCGTATGGACCGAACATCCATGGGACTGGAAATCCTGGTGGGTGCGATAAACCCTGCAATGCATACAGATATTGGAGTGTAACCATAATTGATAAACCGTCCTCACAAAAAATATGATCTGGATACTTCAAAATAGGGATAATTGATTTTATGCCCCTAGTTGGGTCACACTCGGCAGGTTTACCCCTAGTTTCCGAAAACACTTGTTCTTGCCCAAACCACTTTGCTCCTCTTATGCTTTTGCCCTTTGACCGTTTGACCATCACTTTGAAAACTTCATAAAAATTTCATACTAACTCAGAAAAATTCAAATAAGATATCAAAATGTTCAGAAAAGCATCACATATATGTGCATGTCATTTGCATTCATGAAAAAAGTGTTGGCCAGTCCCCATCTCTGTTTTAGCTCATATGATCTTAGCATGAACAGTAAAATCTAAAAAAAATTGGTGGCAAACTTTGACCAATGTTTTGAGTGCTTGCCAAGTTTCATAAGGGAATGACATTCATGGAAGTCGTGGCAAAAAAATAAAAATCAATGCTCCAAAATTTACTTTTTCTTGCCACGACTTCCACGAATGTCATTCCCTTATGAAACTTGGCAAGCACTAAAAAAAATTGGTCAAAGTTTGCCACCACTTTTTTTTAGAATTTTTAGATTTTTTTAGATTTTACTATTCATGCTAAGATCATATGAGCTAAAACTGAGATGGGGACTGGCCAACACTTTTTTCATGAATGCAAATGACATGCACATATAGGTGATGCTTTTCTAAACATTTTGATATCTTATTTGAATTTTTCTGAGTTAGTATGAAATTTTTATGAAGTTTTCAAAGTGATGGTCAATCGGTCAAAGGGCAAAAGCATAAGAGGAGCAAAGTGCTTTGGGCAGCAACAAGTGTTTTCAGAAACTAGGGGTAAACCTGCCGAGTGGGACACGACTAAGGGCACCAAATTAATTATCCCTTCAAAATATACAGACTGAATTGAGTGGACAGACATTAACATAGACATTAACATAGACCGTTCACACACCAAAAGCGGCAGTACTAATAAACAATACAGGGTTCACAAACACAAATCAAGTACTGAACAATAGTACTTACTACAGACAAGCAAAGTTGCACTAACTAAACTCTGCAGACTATTTCTTGCCACCGACCTACGGGATGAACCCCGCATAACTGACTAGGCCATGGACTTCGTGTGAGATGTCTACATGCACCATCACCATCTTGTCAACCTTGGAGAACCTAACAAAGTGGTCTTTCCACTCATAAACATGATGATGAAGACAGGCCGCATCAGATTTGTTGGGAAGCTTTACAAGAACCGCACCCTTCCTAATCGAAGGCACAGCCAGGAAATTGTTGTGGTCAAGTACAGCCTCGAGAACACGCCTGACAACAATGCTACAGGAAAACACTAGTTCAGGACACGTGGCGACAAGGACACAGCAGCTGGATAGTTCAGCAGTAGAACTCATCATCAGGTCTTCCAGTTCACACGGCATGACTTTGAGAACTTCATCTCCACCGCGGACCTGGTTCTAATTCAAACAGAAACCATATTTTATTACTACCTCCATTCAGAAATATAAGATGATTTTCGATATTATACTCCATATATGACTACATATACGCACAAAAATGAGTGAACAAAGACACTAGAACATGTCTTCAAAGGCATGAGAGCAGAGGGATTACATGCAATATCCATAACACAAGTTACTGAGGCAAATATACCCTCTTAAAAGGTAGCATTGATGTTCATAAAGTACTCCCTCCGTCCCAAAATTCTTGTCTTAGATTTGTCTAGATACGGATGTATCAAGTCACATTTTAGTATTAGATACATCCGTATCTAGACAAATCTAAGACAAGAAATTTGGGATAGAGGGAGTAGTTGAAAGTAATCTATAAGAAATCAGTGTCAACCTCTCGCATGTTTTGGTCAAAAGAGGAATTTAGAACCGTCATTTGGCACACTAAAATCACATGCAAGATCACCCAGAAAGTTGTACTACCAGTACTAGTACTGCGTGTTAGATGAAAAAACACGATCAAGATCGAGAAAAAGATCGTCAACAAGAGACATTACCTGGACTTGCTTAATGAGGGATCCCGGAGAGGGGGGCTTGGACAGGGCGATGGCTTTGAGCTTGTCTGCGGTAGTCTCGGCGGGGTGCTTGCGCTTCTTCGTACCATGAGCCTCGACGGTTTTGGCCAGAGCCATAGACATCACGTCGGCCGGTGCTCCAGCGTCCATCCAAGAGAGGAAGCTGAGAGAGAAGAGTGAAAGGAGGAACGAGATGAGGGAGAAGCGAAGCAAGTGGGGGTTTTCTTCAAGAGAGGAAGCTGAGAGAGAAGAGTGAAATGATGGTTGCTTCGTCCATCCAACTTACTGCTGGAAAGGAGGGGGTTTTGTGATTTGACGGCTCATTGGGCATTACTGCGGCGGTTCGATCGGGTAGTCTACCGTCACTCTACTACGGAGTAATTTAGTGCATGGCTGGTGGACCCAGGTGCTGGCTGTCCCACACGTCGGTGAAAGTGAGTAATTTAGTGCATGGCTGGAGGAGGATCCGCACGGTAGAGCGTGTCCACTGTTTTTCAGAAGAAAAAAATGATTACAGCAAGCGGTTCCACTCTTACGACGGAGGAGTGCGAAACACGGTAGCCACTTGAACATGCACAGTGCTCCTACTACTAGGCATGTGCAGTGGTTCATACGTCAGTACTACACAATCTTGTTGCTAGTGTAGTAAGATATGACGATAACAAATGATGTTGTGCGCATGTCAACTACTCCTATATGTAACATAGTACCGCTTTTTCGACTGTCCGGTCAAGAATGAACGGTGAGATCAATGTTAACAGAACTAGGTCCACAGCACACGGAGAGTACGGTGCTACAGTACTCCACGAAACATGAACCATATGAAGCACGAATAGTGTTAGGCAGGGTGTATGAAGGGTGCACGGGATGGGAGCAAAAGTTCCCTTCTCGACCCACTTTTGGGTGTTTGGCAGAGTGCATGAAGGGTGCATGAGTCCACACTAGTAGGTTGACAAAAATATACGAAGAGGAAACAACTATATTGAGATGAGAATGCAACCAAACACACCCACACGCTTTGTGCTACAGTGACTGATCTGCGCCGTCTAAGTTTGATCCAACGGTCATGTTGTGCCGAGACATGGACATGCCCATGCAGAGGGCGCCTAAACACCACCGAAGTCCCTCTGCTTCTCGAGGCACACGACGTTGGTGATGCAGGGTGCAACTGCCCGCAGAGCCCGCTCCCGGTCGACGGGAGCCAGCTCATCAAAGACGGCGTCCAATGGCACGAATGCATTCCGGTGACGGAGCCCTGAAAGGATTCGCCCGGCAACGGCGACGGCAGCCCGCAGCCCCTCCTTGTCCAGCTCAGCCCCCACCATCGCGCGGAGACGGCTCAGCTCCTCGGAGATATAGGTGAAGAAGGAGACCAGGTCAGGAAGCCGCAGCTCGTTGAAGTCGACCGGGTGGTCGAACGGGTTTAGCCCGACGGCCGGCATCGTCACGCTGGCACGATGGTAGGCATCGCGTAGCTGCAACACATGTGTGGCAACTTGGTTCACCAAGTGGCTGAGGCGATCCTGGACCTCGTCACGATCGGCCCGCTCGCGCTCTAGCCGGCTCCCCTGACGGCCTATCGTATCTCCCGCTTTCTGCAGCAACGCCGCCGATGCCTCGAGCATCTTTGTGGTCAACGCCTGCCGCTTTTGAAGCTCCGTGAACTCCCGCACGTAACGGAGGAGCATGGCACTCCTCTCCTCCTTGAGCTCACGGAGCTCCACGTCCTTGGCCCTGAGCTCCGCATCCTTGGCATGGAGCTCCTGTGTCAGGCGCCTCACCTCGGACTCCGTGATCTGCTGCACCGCCATGGCACCAGGTAGAAGCAATGGGGAGAGGAAGCAAAGGGGGCGAAACGGCTGAAAGGCAATGCAATCTACGGGAAGGCGGAGGGAGCAGCGGGGGAATCTTTTGGTTTTCACAACGGTGAAACACCAGTCGACGACTTCTCACATCAGGGAGCAGTGGGTTTTTACAGGCGGAGTCATCATGACTAATTGCTGCCGCGCCTGCTCCCGTCAATCAAAAAATTAAAAATCCTGCCGCGCCTGCTCCCGTCAATCAAAAAATTAAAAATCCTGCCGCACCCAAACACTAGAGCAACGCCGCGGTGGATATTTAAATTTACCTGCCGGCAAGTAGATAAAAAAGGGTGAAAAAACAAATGTAGCAGCGGCCTAGCTAATCGGTCGAACTAGCCCAACTAGCTAGCCACCGTGCTTCACTGATGTACTCGGCGGGAAAGGTGGTCTTTCGTGATTTGACGACTCATTTACTTGCTTCGGCGCTACGACCGAGGAGGACCCAGAAAACGCGCGGTAGGGCGTCCCACGTCAGGAAGAATATATGCGTGCACCACCCAGGAGGACCCCGAAACCACGCGGTAGGGTGTGCCACGTCTCGGCACAGAGGAAAAATGTGCGTGTAAAAATATACTGTATCAGACGTGGTACCTATGGTTCGACCTCGGGACCCAGCCAGTCGGTCGAAAACACCCACTAGCCACACAGCTTCATCATGCAAACGTGGCACGGAGGATAGATGTGGTTAGCTCCGTCTCGACCAGCCACAACGTCTCTTGTTCTAGGCGATTCTTCTATTTTCCAAGCTTTTTTTTAGTTGTAATAACACCACGGCAAGCTAGCGCCGCTCTTCGTGTGTGCCCGTGCAAAGGTTAGACGATGGAGAGAAGAGAGATTGAGATCGTAGACCTGGGACCCACCAGTAAGTGAGACAACGGTCATGCACGAAGTACTGTATAAAATCAAGTTATGGGACAAAGCCAACAACCGTTCGTTTTTTCAGGCTATCGATTTACGCTTTGTAGTCCAGGTTGCCAGTTCGAATCTCGTCTTTCAGATTTGTTAGTTTTAGGTCCAAATTTGATTAATGACAAGTGGGACCCCCGTGTGTTGTTCCGATATTTCAGTGTAGGATGGTTTTTTTTGAACAAACACTTTGCGCGGTTAGACAAGTAACGGCACGAGTTACACGTATTTTGCAAGTTTACGAACAAAAATGACAGCGGCATAGAATATCACATCCACCCCGCAGCTTAGATACTATGGTGATACGAGTTTTTACACCGTTGGAAGTGAGATCCAATGGCTTGGGAGTAGTCTTTGTAATTATGCGCAATTTCCAAACTCTCCAAAGGTTTTTTTTGCAAATAAAACATTCAGGCCTCGTGTGTGCCGCTGCATCTTCGATCCAACGGCTCCCCGGTGCTCATATTAGGTGCTCCCCGTAGCTTAATTACCCGCTACGGTGATATGAGCATCTAGGTCGTATGATCAGTGATCAGATGGCACATGCGTAGTACTTGTACTTTCTGCGCATTTCCCAAACTCTATCAGCCGTATATTGCAAAAACATTCAAACCTCCTACTGTGGGCCGTTAGATCTCAGTGAACTCGTATCACCATAGAATCTACGGTGCGGGAGCACCTCATACTCTCCCGTGCGAGAAAACATAAGGTGCTATCGCAGCTTGGATGCTACGGTGATACGAGCTTGGAGGTCGTTTGATCTGAGATCCAATGGCATCTGAGCAGTCTTTGTGCTTGTAAGCAGTGGCCGAACTCTTTTGGGGCTTTTCTGCAAAAAACCATTCGAACCACCGAGGAGGTGTTGGGTCACAAATCCAACGGCTCCGAAGAGCTTGTATCACCAAAGCATCTAAGGTGTGGTAGCACATGATATTCTTACATACAGGAGAATATGATGTCCTCCTTCATCTTAGATGCTACGGTGATACGAGCTTCGAGGTCGTTGGATATGGGATCCAAGGGCATCTGAGTAGTTTTTGTACAAATTGTGTGCAATTCTCAAACTCATCAAGGTTTCCTGTAAAAATATTAAGACACATCATGTGAGCTGCTATATCTCAGATCTACAAGCTCCAAGCAACTCGTATCGGCATATAGCATCTAAGGTATGGGGGCACATGATATTCTCCCGGGGAGGAGGGGTGGGGGGTGCACAACCAATCGGTGGTTGGGAGGGTGGGGACAAATATAATCTAAACAACCCTAAACAGAGCTCCACAATTTTATCTAAGGTCGAGGGGTTGACCCCCGACAATCATAGCTCCGCCTAAACACAACATTTGCATGTACTATAGTACTAGACTTAATATTCATGTTTCAGTTTCATGTTCATTTTAAATATTGAACTGAGGACCATGGATGTCTTACATTTTACTCCCTTCGTTCCTAAATATTAGTCTTTTTAGAGGCTTCAAATGGACTGGCACATACGGATGTATATAGACATATTTTAGAGTCTAGATTCACTCATTTTGCTCCGTATGTAGTCACTTGTTGAACTCTCTAAAAGACTAATATTTAGGAATAGAAGGAGTATTTTTGAATTCGTGTCATACATGCATGGTTTGGAAAAATAGATGCACTATACTTATTGGATTGTTGTTGTGTTCGTGCGTGTGTGTCTGTGTGTGTGTGTGTGGTCATATGCTTGATACATACAAAGTTTTCTCACCTCCATATTGTTCATCTTTTAAATTTGAATTTGCATTGGAAAACTTACTAGGGATACCATGAAATGTGAAATCCACGTTGAGATCACTATATCACAAACTCACTCTAATTCAACAACTCGTCATAAATCAATTACCACGTTGAGATTAGTATTTGCAAGGAAAATACGGGTATTGTAATACACATAGATTCGTTCGGCAATTTAAAAGGTTCCTTTCATATTCTCGAATGGTAGGACCCAACGGCGTACCAGCCAGACCTTGGCTCATGTTGATCCTAAAAAACCCGGGCTCGTGTCCTTCGGTGGCCTGCGTGGTACGCACATTAGGCAACCCCAACCAGTCGAGCCTCAGCGTTTCAAGTCGAAATATCTGGCGGCCAGAATTCCAGCCCTAGGAAATTCCCCTCATGTCCCCGGTCCATAATGACTACCGATGAACAACGGAGGGATGCTTTAGTAACTAGACAACGTTACCTACCATGCCGAGCACGGTTCAATTCCCTCGGTCGCCGCTCGTCAAGGTCACCCGTCAACTGCATTGCCTAGTACTACTACTACTACACCAGGATGAGCATAGAATTGAGCCCGTTTGTTCGTGCCTAGTACTTGAGTTAATATATCAGGCAATGCACTGGTACGGAGGGATTATCCTTTTACTCTGCATATATAACTTGTCTGAAGTCTAACTAAGCAAAATGTTTGACCAAATCCTTTCTTAAGAAATACAACAGGACAGATGTACGGCTTGAAAATTTATTGCATGATGCAGGTTATGATATTGTTTCGAATCCTGGATCTTAAATTTCAGAAAATCCAAAAGTGAGCATAAATTCTTGAAACTAAGCATGGTCACGTGATATGGCACAAATATTACTTCGTAAGTTTTTTCTTCAATTTGAGACAAGCTGCTTATGACAAGTTGCACAAATGAAGAGCCAAGGTATTTTGGAACAAAGACCTGTCACGTTAAGGCGAACGCTTTCACTATTGAAACCGTGGGCGTTTACGTGCCGCCACGAGTCCCCGCTTCTCATCGGCAGGTGCCGTCCGAGCAAGCGTGTGAGTCGACGGGAGGCGTGCGAGCAGACCGCTGCGCCGGCTGTCAGGGAGGCGTGCGAGCAGACCGCTGTGCAGGCTCACCGGGAGGCGAGCCCTTTGACCAGGCTCCGCCGCCCACCGTCGTCCCAACTGCTCCCACTTTTAATGTCGCCGGCGCCGCAGTTTAAAATCAACCCCGCACTACCCGGTATCGCTACAATCCTCTCTCTTCCTCTCCGATTCTCCTGTCGTCTACCTCCAACTAGCCTGACCTAAACGTACGCCATGCCGCATCACGATGGTCTGCCCTTAGTGTTCCAGTTTCCTGAGGAAGACACCCAGCCGGAGTCTCAAGAACATAAGGCGCTTTGGGACGAGCTTGAACTGGCCTTGCGGGAAGACGCCGCGCCTGTCCCCGCTCCCGTTCCGGCTCCCGTCGCCCCGACTGCGCCAGCGCCCATCCCCGTGGCATTGATGGGCTGGGAGCCGCACATTGTCGCCGAGCTTGATCCCACGGGGTTCCACGAGGTCCCCGCCGACTTTCACGCGCCCGTGCACCTGCCAGCGCATGCGCCTGCGCGTGCACTGACGCGCACGCCCGTGCCGGTGCCCGTGCACCTGCCAGCGCATGCGCCTGCGCGTGCACTGACGTGCGCGCCCGTGCCGGTGCCCGTGCACACGAATGTCTCCGCCGCGCCGTTGACAGCGCCTGTCCCCGCGCGGGTGCCAGTGCCCCCCTCAGCGGCATGGATGGCCGCCGTCGACCGCTTCCTTGCACCAACGCCAGTCGCCTCCTCCCGCCAGTTGACTCGCTCCGAAGTCCAGAACATTTTGGCCTTCCTTGAAGCTAGGCCAACGTCCAGGAGTACGCCAACAACGGCGCAAGACGCCGCCGTCGCCGTCGGTCAGTGGCCCGACGACACACAGAGCACGGCAGAGGAGCCGCTTCCCACCGCGAGACGCCCCCGCCGCCGCCGCGTAATCTAAATTTGCCATGAAAAACGTTCGGATTGCCATGCTTAAAATCCGAACGTTTATCATTTCCGTTTATTTTATATCGATCGTCGTATAATTTAAAGTCGGAGTCAGACTGAACGAAATGTATGGTTTGATCGATTGAATGTTCTGCTAGAGCCGTATCAAATTAAATATAAAACGTCATCAAGCCACATGTATTCCTTGTCATCCAACGACCTAGACTGCTTCAATGTCGAGCGCTCAACACGTTTAGCGTGCAGTTAATTTCATGCCAAAAATAGTGCTAATCACATGACAACACGCAAATAATATCCTAGTAGTTAATATCCGCATGCACTTAATATACTTCCAAATTAACGTGCATTGCACGTACACACTGACTAGTGCTGCTAGTACGTGAAACTGGTGCCGTGACTTGTGAACGCGTCCAGATATGGTCAACGGCAACATCGCCCGCGAGTTCTTCCTGTTTGCCCGTGCGTCTAAACGCAGAAGGGGAGGAGAGAGAGAGCACACATGGAACCCACCAGTAAGTGAAGGCGAATAGTACTAAAAATAATATTACATGTTATCCATTAATTAGGCTGTGGTAATATAAAAACATTATGTGAACAAAGGGGGTACAACAAACATTGCTATTCTACGTATGTTGCCTATTGACGTGCGGCTTGAAGGCCCGGTCGCATGTTCGATCCTCGTCCTTTATTTTTTAATTTGTATATGGGTCCAAATTTGTTTCATGACATGTGGGCCCCTCGGTGTGTAGTTTGTAGCACTTTAATTTGTGGGTCGAAATTTGTTCCATTCCAAGTGGACTATCGGTGTGTAGTTTTGTAGCTTATTTATAATAATTAAAGAGAACAACATAGTTTTTTCAATAATACCATGGTGCGACGTTGAAGGCGAGAAAGGACGTGCGAGAGAGCGATGACCGAGCCAGAGGGAAATCAACTAGGGGAGTTGCGTGGGTTGCAACGGTGTTTGGAGTAGTTGTGGGCCGAATGCTACGAAAATATAATCTAAACCGACCGGAATAAATGCCTACACAAATTAATCCAAGGTTGGAGTGCCCCTCGCAATGTAAATAGCTCCGGCTTTGCGAGGGATGGAGAGGTAGTAGCTTCAACGCGTGGAAGATACGGTGTGAGAAAGCGAGGTCAATCGAGAGACATATAGATAGAGAGACAAAGTGAGTGTGGTCCGACATTCATTGAACAAATATATATGCTCTGGAGAGATATTGTCCGATTGAGCTTTTTGGCAAGGGTGAGGGCTGTAAGATAGAGCTTGAGAGATGATCCAGTCACAGACGTGTAGATATATTTTGTGCGTGGGAGGAAGCAAGGTCAACCGATCACATAGGGTCGCCGTGCGATCGAAAGAGTGAGACGGGTTGGAGAGAGTGACCTAGATAGACGATGTGCGTGAGAGAGTATACAATGTGAATAGGTCGAATTGGGCTCAAACATGGTGATATATCGTTTTTGTCCGAGAAAGAGCGAGGTCAATCGAGACATACGGAGAGAGAGAGAGAGAGAGATTGAGTGAGCGTGGCCCACCATGAGGTCGAAAGAGTGGCGGCGGCTTGGATGGACTGACCTAGATAGACAATCTGCGTGAGAGAGTATAGAGTGTGTCGATCGAGGCCCGAACAGGGAGATATATCATTTGTGTGTGAAAGAAAACGAGGTTAAACGAGACTCAGATAAAGAGAGCGAGATTGAGCGAGTGTGGCCCGCCGTGCGGAAGAAAGAGTGAGACAGTCTCGAGGGAGTGACCTAGATATACAACGTGCGTGCGTGCGCACGAGAGGTTGGGGGGCTAGATAGGCAATGCATGTATTTAGCGCGAGAGGGTGAGAGGGAGAGGGGGGAGAGAGAGAGCTCGGCATGGGGTGCAATGGCGGGTGTGTGAGGTAAATACATTTGGTAACAGAGTGGAAAAAGGGGTTGTGTAGTTGAGAGACTTAGAGATCGAAACATGGAGAGAAAGAATGAACGTGTGTTGGAAACCGATAGCTTCCTAAGGTGGTTAGGAGAGGAAGATTGACCGATACAGGAAGTATGTAGCGTTTGTGCGGGGGGGGGGGGGCTAAAAACAACATTTGAATGTACATAGTACGAGACTTAATATCGATGTTTCAATTCGGTGTACATTGTAAGATTTGAACCGAGGACCAGGCATACGGGTAATTATTTCGAATTCGTGCCATACTAAGTTTCGAAAAGTTGACATTGACTCAGTTTGTTGTGCTATTTTGTAGGTCATATGTTTGAATCCATCCAAAAGTTTTCTCACTACCATGGTGTTCATCATATACATATGAATTTGTATTAAAAAAGTAGCATGGATACAGTGAAATGCGAAATCCACGTTAGAATTGGAGATCGCTACGTGACACACACTCTAATTCAAATAACTAACTACGTGACACACACTCTAATTCAAATAACTAATTATGTGACACACACTCTAATCCACGTTAGCGTGGGTACCGTTTCGATTTTTTTTCAAATAACTCCTCATTAATTAATTTATAGTACTCCCTCTGTTCACTTTTATAAGACCTTGAAGACATTTCAGACAATGTGCAAAACAGTTCATTTTAAGTTGTCTGAAACGACTTACAAAAGTGAACGGATGGAGTATCTCGTTTCGAATGACTAATTATTGCAAGGAAAACACGGGCATGGTAATACATACAGATTCGTTTGCAAATGAAAGAAGATTCGTTTGCATTCTCAAATGTAGGCGCACCAGGCAGACCAGGGTCGTGTCGGGGTGGACGCTGCTTCGGTGCCTTAAAGGCAACTGCCTTTGGGTCACTGACATGTGGGCCAGCCACCTGTTGGGCCCACATGTCATGGACACAAAGGCAGGTGCCTTAAGGCACCGAAGCATAGTCCTGTCGGGGTGGTCGCGTGTGTCGGACGGACGCGTAGCACCCAGCCACCCACCCCCCTCCCCCCAAAAAAAGGACGACGACAATATAAGTTCGCGCTTCCACGTTTCGGATTGAAATATCTGGCGGCCCCAATTCCAGCCCTGCAAAATCTCTCTTCTCCACCGTCCCCTTCCGCGCCCAGATTGCTCAAATCCCTAATTCGCCGCCAACCCTCGAATCGCCCCTCGTCTCGTCTCTTTCCCCACCGTTCCCCACCTCTGTGCCGGACGACGACGACGAAGACGACGGTCGCGCTTCACCACCGCACCGGAGCTACCTCATCTACGCCCTCGTCCACCGCACCGGGTGGTCCACCGACAACGTCGGCCGCCGCAACCGACGTGCCTCACAGACACCGAGTTCCACCGCATCAGGTGCGCTTCACCGACGCCGTCTCCCAGCTCACCGGGGCTACTTCACCGAGCACATCGTCGCACCTCCGCCCCCCGAGGCCGTTGGGGCTTCACCAACGGTCTCGTCCACCGCATCGTAGCGCTCCGCTGCCACTCAAGATCTGCATCCGTGCGCGGCCAGCCAACGCCAGCGCATCACCCTCAACGGCTCTGAAGTGACCCGCACTCTAGCTAGGCGAGCATGCCCAAACGCCGGCCCGAACTAGGTATCCACACATCACTCCCTTGTGCACTGTTCCGACGATGTTTGGATATCCTTTCACTGCTCTCTTAGCTTACACGCCTATGCAACTCTGACTTTAACTCTTATTTCTTCTGGAGATATCATCTGAAACAAGCAAATCCATTTTTTAGCGAAGCATGACGGCGCTACGGGATCTGGTACACATCCTGCACACCCGTATAACCTTGTAAGTATCTGTCCTCCGGTACAACATCAAGGTCGATTCCTCTTATTTGATCAACCATTCGCCGTGTCAAAAATGCAGAGGGGGATGCAAGGAGCACAAGGCCTGCACATCCAAGCAAGTGGTAACATGGACTTGTACATGGAACATCCCAAGCGCAAGCAGAGCTGCAGTGAGCCTGTACAACGAGCTAGCGTAAGTCCCTGCATTTCATTTAATTCGTACTGGCATTCGTGTATGATTTGTGTGCAGTGGCTGATCCACGAATTCAAGTTACCAGGGGCGAACATTTAACTTAAAAAATACGAAGGCACTTGCACTCCGGAAATCAACATAACTTGAGAAATGTGAAGCTACATGCACTTTGAAAACCAGCTAATGATCCAAAGTAGTTCAGATTATAAACACTAAATGATGCAAGCACCAAAAAACACAAAATGCAACATGGTGTACAAGGACTACAAACATGGTCTGTACCTGCTTGAATTATTCGTTCTCTGGCTGAAAATATCGAAGTGTAATTGCACGTATAACCAGTGCGCAAACTGCATATCAATATATCTATCCTGCACAAGTATGCCAATAGTTTCAAACAACAGATTAGAAAAGTATTTATGCTATGTTGTCATGATACGGGGACTTTCTGGTAGATGGCCTCGACGTTTCCTCAAGCTATGAAAATGCACTATAATTTGCTTGTCATCAATGCCTGCAAATCTCTGTCTCTCTCAACATAGTAGATCATCATTAGACACTAAATCCTTCAATGAGCTTGCAAAATGCTTGCATTAGATCCCTCATTAGACACTATATGTTCATCACCAGGAGCATGTAAAATGTTTGCATCAAATCCTTCATTAGCAGTCTGTTCATTAGACACTTCAGGCTCAAGAACAACATGAGCTTGTATGTTTGCACCGGAAACTTGATTAGATACATCAGATTCAGTCAGTTCAGTATTGATTGGGGGAGTTATAAAATAAGTAGAAATTGGTTTCATTTTCTCATAGATTCCCTACATACAAGCAGTTTTACAACACCGTCAGGTTTAACTATTGGCCAGAAATTGAAGAGTTGAATTAGATATAATCAGGGATGTGATGTACCTGCTCGTTGCGCATGCTACTCTTGCAAGCTGCGACTGTCCGTTTGCGCAAGCTCGATGCCATGCCCGTGCTGCCGCCGCTGCCTCCCACGCAGGCTACACCCAGGGTTGGATCTTCATCTTCTTGTCCTTCCGTTCGCTTGAAGCCCGGCGACCGCCCTCCAACGAGGGCGCGAGGAAGTGCTGTGTCGGTCTGTCCAGCGGCGGCTAGGTTAGGAGCGAACCAGACTGGAGGCTGGAGCGAATGAATTGGGATTTTTCCTGCTGTCGATCGATATGGGAGGCGCTCGTTTGGGCCGCGAGCCTGCTATAGGGCCTGCCTTGCACTTATGTTATTGGCCCATCCAAATTGAAACATTTTTCTTCATTTTTTACATTGCCTGCTCGTGCGTTGGGACGAACAAAACTAGCATGGGCCAACCTGGACGACTCAAACTAGGTGCACACTTTCCAGCCACCTGAGGCGGCCGCCCATACCAGCCCCTATGGTGGCGTCGCCCCTTTTTGCGTGTATGATTGGATAGTGAAAAATATTCCAGTGGCGCTTTTGATTTACCCACAGAATGGTTGAATTGCTTGTTTCTATGAACTGAGTTCGCCAATAATGTGAAGGATGCCAGTCTTTTCATCCTATTGTAGATTGCTTAGATCTCGATATGCCAAAAGTAATCGCATGAAATATACAGTAAAAGCCAGTGTGATGTGTTTGGCTACAACTAGTCTGACTACACGTCCTCATATAACATATCAAGGACGCACCATCTTACCAGATTAACCATTCGACTTACCCATGCAGTGTGGGAAGAAAGAAGTATTGGGACTGCGTATCCAAGCAATTGATGCCATGGACTCCTTCGTACAACCTTGTAAGCGAAAAAGAAGTTGCAGTGTGCCTGTACAAAGAACTAGCGTAAGTTCAGTTACCTGCTTCTCGGAATTTTAGTTAGCCACTTATTGCAAAATTGTTCAATTACGTTGCTTGGCTTAATTTAGTTTGCTACTGATTACATAATGGCACAGCCTGTTAATCATATTGTAGACTGCGCCTATCTATGTGTTTGATACTTACTGTTAAGAATTACCTGTTTGCCTTAACTTAAATATCTACTTGTTTGTTTAACTGCTTTGCTGCTGCAACAGCGGGTTACAATGATGTTAATAACTACTTTTCAGCATCCAATTGAAACTCTTTAATTCCTTGTTTGTTTAACTGGTTTGCTGTTATAACTCCCAGTTGAGATGTTTTGCTAACTTCAACTTTTCTGAATCCAATCGGAACTTTAATGGCAAAACAGGTTAGCCCAAGATCAAAGAGCGAGGTCCCCATGGACGTTGCATCATCCCACAGCAGTGGCACCGGCCCAATCGTGCATTATGAATTGCCAACTGCTGATGCTCTAGAGGCTAAACTAGTGGTAGAAAGAGATTCTGCTTCTGCACTTAGAGATGAAGTTGACATGTTGAGGAAGCAAACAGCACAATCACAAGCAGTACTCAAGACAACCATTAAATATTTGGTGGATTTCAAAACGAAGCAAGCTGAGACTGACCAGATTGTTAAGGTCCTGAAGGAAAAAAGGAAATTAAATTCCTACTTGGTAAATCATAGGTGAAATGTTCTTTCCATAGTTGAATAACCTTTGTGTTGTCTGTTCATGTAATCAATCAAACCATTTGTTTTAGAGATCATGTAATAATTGTTTTTTGTTTTTTGGTTTGTAATTTTATTTGAGCACAAGTCTGTATTAATTGATAAGACTCGGAGACATTTCATTTGGATTGCTGTGCCAGACCTACAAATATGCCAATCGGGCTGAATGTGCATTCAGCAATAGTAGTAGTATAGATGGACCATAAGTGGCACGCATCGGAAAGGGCCAAGATGCTGGCTAAAAAAGGATGCTGTTGTAGCCAAAAAAAGTACAGCGGCCTGGCTTATGTATGTTAGTTGATATTATTGATCCATATACTCTATAAGTGTTTATATGTCTGTTAGTTCTGTACATTCTTGGTTGATTGACTCGGTATTTGAATCTTGATACATCGCTTGTGTACATATCTAAATGGGAGTACACATTATGCTGCGTGTGACATTTGAGTTGGACATGAAGTGTTCCAAATATTCGAATTCACCTTAAACTGGATTCTAGTTTCTGAATTTGAGTATCGGCATTTGTAAACCATATTCATATATGACAGTGGAATACATCTTTGTCGTCCTTTTGAAGATATATAAAAACACATAGAATGATTTATAAAGATTCATATAGGAATACAAAATGGATTCGAATTTAGTTGCCAGGGTAAACGTGGATGCTTATTGTCCCAAAATTCGAAAGAAGCAGCAAAATGTCCACTCCCACGTCGGCTGCCCGAAGCCAAGTGTTTGGGAGATGGAAATTACTGTCTACCCATTACACGGACAATCCATCGGCCCGATTTCCACTGCTCTAAATAGGGGTAGGTTAGTAACTTCAATTAGACGTGACACGACCGCCTCTGAGCCCATTCCGACACGGTGGGCGTCAAACATGGGCGGCAAAACTCATTTGATTCAAGCTCGTCCGAAAGACCTCTGTTTCTCCCTCCATTCCCCATTCATACACGGTGGGCGGCAAAACAAACTCGACTCGGCCGAAATCGATGTAGGCAAATATTTTCAATAGGGGCAGGTTTGTAACTTCACTCAGACGTGACACAACCGCCCTACCTGTCAGCCCCGTTCATACACCGTGGGCGCCAACCATGGGCGCCAACCACCCTCTCCTCGCCCGAAATCGCTCTGGGCAAATATTGGCGAGATGCGAGATTACCGTCCTATCCCCAACCGACGAGACGTCCAAATTTTAAACGGGGGCTAAGTTCGTAACTTTCCCATATTTCAGACAGGCGCGTCCCAAAAACATGGTTCCCCGTACCTCTCCCTCCATTTTCCCATTCATACACCGTCCGCGCTAGAACACCCCATCCCCACACCAGCCTCCGTCCGCCACCCCATCCATCGCCGCCGTCCTCCACCACATCCATCGCCACCGTCCTCCACCATGCCGGAGCGCCTACCAAGACCGCGTCGTCCACTGCTAGAGATGGACGTTTCTCATCCACGGCGACGGACCAATAGCCTTGCATCGCGTCCTCTCGCTTCATCGGCGCCGTCGTCCTCTTTGCCGGGGCCGCTCACACGACCTTCTCTTCCACCGCAACGGGACTTATCCCCCGATGCACCCGTCTACCGTCGCAGATCTGCTTCAACGCCACCGACAGCCATCGCACCCCCGATGCCTACACGGCGCCGCAAGAGAGGTGGTACTTCATATCTCCTCAACTTTTTGATCTCAACCAGAAAATAGATCTTAACTTGGTTACTCTACTTTCTTTTCAGCTCTTAGAATTTAGTTCTTAGTTCGAAGCAAACAATGGATGCTAAATATCATTTCTCCGGTTTGCAGCTTCAAATCTGCCATGGCACAGCCATAATACGGTTTAATTGATCATGCTTAGGGTTTAATTGATCATGTTGGTTCCGTGGTGGTTTCTTTAATAGAAATCGGAGGGGAAACCCTCTTTTGCTAAAAAAATATGCTTAGAGTTTCCCCCTTTTATGATCACTATACGATCAGAATACGTGCTTCGTGTCATAATAACACTGCTCCACCCATCAAGCTAAACAAGCTTAGTTGTTCAAATACGAATCTGATATTATTAAAACAGAGTTGTTTAATTGGTCAGCTAAATGTTCCTAAATTAGTTTCGAAAATGCATGTTCGCCGCTCGGGTGTGTATCTCTACAGGGTGCCCACGGTGGGCCGGCCCACCCTGGGATTTTGGGTCGTCCCAGGCCCCGATTCCCCTCTGTTCTGCTGCGCGCTTCCGATCTCTACTCGCCCCCAGCCGCCTGCCTCGCCGGCGACTTGCCGTCCCCGGACGGCATGACTCTAGGAGGAGACGCCGGACTAACAGGAGGCCAGGAGCCGCTCGCCCAACAGCGTCACCGCTGCCCGGGCGCGCCGCCGTGCCTACCTTCCCAGTCCGTTCAGGGCTCAGGCGTGCAGCACCCACCAAGCCAACCCGATTTATCCTGAGATACGTCCTCAACACTCAGCAGCCACTCCTCATCACCCATTTTCTAATTGATTCATTACTCATTAGGCAGGACTGTCATTAGGGTTTGTTGTGTGCTCAGTGCTACCTACACTTAATGGTTCAGATGTATTTCGGTAATCTTTAGTACCTCTAAAGTTCACAGGGTTTTCAAAATTCCGGCCCTCGGAACAGAAACTAGTCATTTTGGATTGTTGGTCGTAGTGACATTGACCCAGATTACTACTGCAAGCCAGGTTTGTTGACAATTTTACTTGTCTTTCTTACTCATTCGATATAATATCCAATTATTCACGTCGATTAGTTGCAAACAATAAGTGCTAGACAAACTTCTTCATTCAGATTTTGGACGGTCTCTTACTGCAGTTACAATTCTGCATACTTGTCCTAGTAAGCTCACAAGTAAATGATTGATTCACTACATCTATGCTTGCCTTGTCATATTTGTTGTCAATATTCTTTTAGGGTGGACCACCCTGTTTCTAAATACTGGAACCGTAGACATGAGTGAATAGTATTTCTCTATGTGATCTCTTCCATCATGTGTGGGTAACGAACACTGCATTGTATAGAAAGAAAGTGTCATTTCCAGCTTTTACATAGGTTTCGATCTTTTACATGGAATACAATCTGCCTACTTGCTTTGTGTCGCACTACCAACACTCCACCCTTGAAGCTAAACATTACGCCACTCATAATTGCTTAGTTTATTTGTTCAAATACGAATTTCATATGATTCTAATGTTCCTACTTCAGTTTTGAAATGTGTGCCTGCCTGTTATAGAGACATAAGGGGTTTGTATTTCTGTGTGTGGTCTGGTCAGCACGGTTGGGGAGGTGAACTTTGCATATGCAGGGGTTTATAGGGAGACACTCTCCGAGTTGAATCCGCAATGCATTCCATAGATAATCTGACTACTTTTTATGTTTTCATGAATCTCAGATTCTGAACAGCATCATAATGATTATGAGCTTGCGCGCATGAAAAGAATAAAGCAGAACAATGCCATGGCTGTCAAACTTGGCATTAAGGGACTGAAATCAAGTCTGGATGCAATGCAATGCAAACGCTCTCCACCTACAGATTCATGCTCAGAATATGATCCTAACAGTGATTCTGAGCTAGAGGGAGACCTAAGTCAATGTAGCTCCCTAGTGGAGGAGTCAGAGGAAGATGCCCTATCTTATTCACCCATCAAGGTACTTGCTCTAACTTTCCAAGGTTACATTGCTCGCACATATCTTGCAACTGATGCTTTGCATTGCTTCTACTTTGTTGAACTGCCATTAGCTTAGTTTACACATCGTGTATGTGAATACGCCCTGCCTATCCATTTTCAGTACATATTCCATCTGTCATCATACCATATTTATCCATTCAAATGTTGTTCTTGTGTATCAGACGTTCAAAAGGAAGAGGGCGATTGCTGATCGTGGAGGAGCACAAGCAAAGTATTTGGAAAAGGTAGTGGCACCTGATAAATCAAATAGCCCATTAGGTGTAGTTGCAATATCACCTGACCCACAAAATACCCCAACTCTAGCAGACTCTAGCCCTACTACACTGGTC
This sequence comes from Triticum aestivum, assembly GCF_018294505.1. NCBI lineage: Eukaryota > Viridiplantae > Streptophyta > Magnoliopsida > Poales > Poaceae > Triticum > Triticum aestivum. The sequence continues at coordinate 266,484,950 of NC_057796.1, read as the reverse complement.
ATTTCTGATGCCCCAACTCAGCAGACCCCAACTGCAGCAAACAGTATGATTATGCCAGTTGACATAGCACCAGCTGTACGACGCAAAACCCCCATTCCAGCAAAGAGTACACCAAATCCAGTTGCCAAATCCCTTTTCGAACCAGAGAGAGCCCCAATTGCAGCAAATAGGACCCCTGTTCCATTTCTTCCCAGTTTAGAAGACGAAGCTTATGTTGTTGTCAGGAACTTTGTGCGCATCTTTCCTTCATGGAAAGATTATACCGCAGACACAGAACAATTTCCAGTCTTCCTCCGCAACTTACGCGTAAGTAATGTACTAATGTTATTCATGGTCATTACTGCATATGTTTCTGCTGACAGAAGACACAAGATTTCATTCTTTTAAATAGGCGAGGAGCAAACTGGATTGTGATGACGAGCAAGGGTTGGTTGCGCTTTTCAAGCACTCGTTGATGAAGTATCGTTCCTACCTGAGGCAAGCGCACTTCGATGGCAAGCCTCTGAACGAAATTTCTGTAAAGTCTCCGGTGCTACATTTATCCGACGGTGACTGGAATAATCTTGTTACACATTGGTCTCGGCTGCAGCGTAAGGTACTGTCTATGATATCACATCACAATTTGAACTACATTTCTGCATTTGCCTTAATGTCTCACTTGTACGAAAACTGTTAGCAGAAGAACATTCGTTCTCAAGGGACCACAGAATCTCGCAACTATACTGCACACTGCATTGCTCTTGTGAGTACCTCTTGCCCTGTATGACCATACTTACTTTCATAGCTGTTTGATTATGTAGCATCACTGCACATGTTAGCCTCGTAATCGTCCATTTGGTGGACATTATAAGATCCGTATGGACTCTTACATAAATTTAGAATCAACCCAATGCTTTTGAAGAGGTTTAGCTCTGCAGTCCTCTTGTAAGGACTGAACGTGGTCTATCACTGTACTTACATTAACAGCTACTCCCTCCGTCCCATAATATAAGAACGTTTTGTACAGTACACCAGTGTTCAAAACACTCTTGTATTATGGGAAGAGGGATTGGTTCATTTTGTAGCATTCTGCATCTTATCTCCCTCGCCCACCATTTACTAAAAAAGATCAGATCTATATTTAATCTTACCAACAAGTAGAATACACAGACAATGCCAGTGCAGAAGTGTAGCCCATTGCTCTTGTCAGTACATTTTGTCCTGTAACGCTTGTACTTCCAGGGATTGGTAGTTGATTATGTAGCATCAATCTGCATCTTATCTTCATTATCCTCTATCCCTTCCAGTATTATCATATCTATAATTACTCTCTACAAAATGTAGAGTACAGGCAATGCTTATGAAGAAGATTCTGTGCTGAAATTCTTGAGTTATCCTTCCCTTGACATGGAGAAGGGCATTATAAAGCCGGTGTTAACTGTTAATGTAAGTCAGTCCTTCTAAAGCCTTTATCCTCAACTGCTGTTTAATTTGCTCATACTCCCTATCGTTTACTGCTGTTTAGTTTGCTGTTTCTACCAAAATGCATGTTCGTAAGAACCGTAAGTTCTAAGTTTTACTTGTAAAACCAAATTCCTTATTCATACCATGCACATTACTTAATACTCCCTATATGTATGCTTGTTTTTGTGGATCTATAATCCAGTGTGTGGTGAAGCAGCCCACGTTTGCACCTTGTCATCTCCTGTTTTATCTTACTGATGTGGCTGATGATATGAACAACATGCCATGCACATTATCCAAAATAGATACAATGATTTTCTTTGCCCTTCATCTATGCTTGTTATGTTGACATGGTAATCCAGTAGTGTGGTGAAGCTCCCCGCATTATGAACAATGCCAAATTATGCTATTGATATTTTGAACTTACTCTTTATTTTCTAATTTGAAATTGGATAGAATTGACAGAACAGTTATCATCTTTGTTTATACACGTGCAAAACCTGTCATCTCTCTGCTTTGTTTCAGGGTGATATGCCTGATGGCATGCACAAGTCTGCTGAAGGCTGTGAGACAAACCCAACATATATTGCAGCAAAGAAGGCAAAACATCTTGAAGATAGCGAGACAACCCCAAAGTCTTGTCTTGATGCAGTGTTCAAGTTACTTGAGACTAACAGTCAGACAAGCTCACAGAATTCGTTGTCTGAATCAGTTCGACTTCTTCAGTCCCAAGTTCTAGCAGAAAGGCATTCTGCAACTCAACTTCGACTTGAAGTCCTATCTCTAAGAAAGATTGCGGAGAACACCAATGAGAACCTCATCGCTAAACAGCTACACCTGGAAGCTATGACCGACATGCTAGGCCGGTCTCACAGCCTTGCTCAGCAGCTTGCGCAGCAGTTCCCCCGCAAGGCTAACCTTTCTTGAACTGTCTTGGAAGTGGTCTCGGTTCAGTATTATTTTGTTACGCTGCAATGGTGCCCAGTTTTTGTAATCTGCTTCTTCGTTGCGCTTTATGATCACTGGTGGCGAACTTCGATGCCCAGTGGATGTAATATACCTTAAATCCTTTATTGTATAGTGTAGGTTTATTCTTAGTTACTATGCCGTAATTTCTTTATTGTATAGAGTAGGTTTGTTCTTAATTCCTACTAGTTACTGCCATCATTCGCTATCTGAAAAAAAATCAGATGTAGTCGACCGGACCGAAACATTCGACTCTAACGGGCCAGGTTTTTAGCGGGCCACAATTGGGCCGGCCTGCGTCTTTCTTGGGCCCGAATGATTGGGGCCTTCACACATTGCGCCAGGCCCAAACTTACACCGGCCTATATTTTAGTTGGGCCTTTTGTCGACCCAGCGCTTAGTTTGGCCCAGGTAGCGTTGGGCCATTAACAGGCTGAATATTGTACTGGCCTGTTACGGCCGAGATGAAACCACGGGCCTTTAGCAGGCCAAAATGCATGTTGGGCCTCAATTTTCACTAGTCGTCGACGGGCCTTCAGCAGGCCGAAATGTAGACCGGGCCGTTTTGGGCCCAGTTAGCTCACGGGCCGTTACCAGGCCGAAACATATCTCGGGCCTTAGTTGGCCCACTGATATCATGGGCCTTTAAGAGGCCGAAAGCTTAGCACAGGCATCAACGGGCCGAATTACGCGACAGGCCTTTAACAGGCCCAAAGTCACGTTGGGCTTAACTGTTGCCACCTTTAGCACGGGCCGTTAGTGGGCCCGATGTCCCGTCGGACCATATATGGCCCATGGGCAGCACGGGCCATTCCCAGGCCGAAAGTCACACCGGGCTGAAATGGGCCCATGTCTACATCAGGCCTCTAACAGGCCGAAAGTCACTGGGCTGTAGTTGGGCCCAAATATTCGGCGAACAATTAACGGGCCAGATCTGGCTTCGGGCCGCGAATGGGCCCAAATATTCGGCGAACAATTAACGGGCCAGATCTGGCTTCGGGCCGTAAATGGGCCCAAATATTGGGCGAACAATTAACGGGCCAGATCTGGCTTCGGGCCGTAAATGGGCCTTTATTAAGCAGGCCGTTATTGGGCTGGCCCACTAGTACCTGATTAAGTTCTACGGGCCTTTGACTGGGCCGGCCTTTTTAACCTATATGGGCCTCTGTTGGGCCCAGCCACGTGTCGACGTATCATAGGCATGTCTCCTCCAATGGACGGGCGACATCTGGCCCACTGACCAGCTGACAGGTGTTCCCTTCAGCCAATCAGAATTTTACACATGGAAATTTCCCATTGGTCAGGGCTGTTAACGGGTTATCGGATCCAAAATCCGACCCGATAGCTTAACGGCGTTCCGTTACGGTGGATGCCACGTGTCGGTCACCCTTGACCAAAGCACTTATGTGACGCGCGATTTATCGTCATGGAAGTGGACACTTCCGTGATGATAATTTTGGTAATGTCATGGAACACTTCTACGACAGCACAGGTATGACTATCTTGATTCTATCATAAATTTGTCATGGATGTACATGCATGACAAAAAACGCGACCTACTGTGACAAACACGTATCATCACAGAAGTGTATTTTTTTGTAGTGCCTACTCCCGGTGGGAGTAGGACTCCTCCTGGCGCGCCCCTCTCCTGGCCGGCCGCCTCTCCCCCCTTGCTCCTTTATATACGGGGGCAGGGGGCACCCCAAAGACACAACAATTGATCATTGATCTTTTAGCCGTGTGCGGTGCCCCCCTCCACCATAGTCCACCTCGATAATATCGTAACGGTGCTTAGGCGAAGCCCTGCGTCAGTAGAACATCATCATCGTCGCCACGCCGTCGTGCTGACAAAACTCTCCCTCAACACTCGGCTGGATTGGAGTTCGAGGGACGTCATCGGGCTGAACATGTGCTGAACTCGGAGGTGTCGTGCGTTCGGTACTTGATCGGTCGGATCGTGAAGACGTACGACTACATCAACCATGTTGTGCTAACGCTTTCGGTCTACGAGGGTACGTCGACACACTCTCCCCTCCCGTTGCTATGCATCACCATGATCTTGCGTGTGCGGAGGAAAATTTTGAAATTACTACGTTCCCCAACAGTGGCATCCGAGCCAGGTTTTATGCCTAGATGTCATATGCACGAGTAGAACACAAATGAGTTGTGGGCGATACAAGTCATACTGCTTACCAGCATGTCATACTTTGGTTCGGCGGTATTATTGGATGAAGCGGCCCGGACCGACATTATGCGTACGCTTACGCGAGACTGGTTCTACCGACGTGCTTTGCACACAGGTGGCTGGCGGGTGTCAGTTTCTCCAACTTTATTTGAACCGAGTGTGGCTACGCCCGGTCCTTGAGAAGGTTAAAACAGCACCAACTTGACAAACTATCGTTGTGGTTTTGATGCGTAGGTAAGAACGGTTCTTGCTCAGCCCATAGCAGCCACGTAAAATTTGCAACAACAAAGTAGAGGATGTCTAACTTGTTTTTGCAGGGCATGTTGTGATGTGATATGGTCAAGGCATGATGCTAAATTTTATTGTATGATATGATCATGTTTTGTAACCGAGTTATCGGCAACTGGCAGGAGCCATATGGTTGTCGCTTTATTGTATGCAATGCAATCGCCCTGTAATGCTTTACTTTATCACTAAGCGGTAGCGATAGTCGTAGAAGCATAAGATTGACGAGACGACAACGATGCTACGATGGAGATCAAGGTGTCGCGCCGGTGACGATGGTGATCATGACGGTGCTTCAGAGATGGAGATCACAAGCACAAGATGATGATGGCCATATCATATCACTTATATTGATTGCATGTGATGTTTATCTTTTATGCATCTTATCTTGCTTTGATTGACGGTAGCATTATAAGATGATCTCTCACTAAATTATCAAAGTATAAGTGTTCTCCCTGAGTATGCACCGTTGCGAAAGTTCTTCGTGCTGAGACACCACGTGATGATCGGGTGTGATAGGCTCTACGTTCAAATACAACGGGTGCAAAACAGTTGCACACGCGGAATACTCAGGTTAAACTTGACGAGCCTAGCATATAACAGATATGGCCTCGGAACACGGAGACCGAAAGGTCGAGCGTGAATCATATAGTAGATATGATCAACATAGTGATGTTCACCATTGAAACTACTCCATCTCACGTGATGATCGGACATGGTTTAGTTGATTTGGATCACGTGATCACTTAGAGGATTAGAGGGATGTCTATCTAAGTGGGAGTTCTTAAGTAATATGATTAATTGAACTTAAATTTATCATGAACTTAGTACCTGATAGTATTTTGCTTGTCTATGTTGATTGTAGATAGATGGCCCGTGCTGTTGTTCCGTTGAATTTTAATGCGTTCCTTGAGAAAGCAAAGTTGAAAGATGATGGTAGCAATTACACGGACTGGGTCCGTAACTTGAGGATTATCCTCATTGCTGCACAGAAGAATTACGCCCTGGAAGCACCGCTAGGTGCCAGGCCTGCTGCAGGAGCAACACCAGATGTTATGAACGTCTGGCAGAGCAAAGCTGATGACTACTCGATAGTTCAGTGTGCCATGCTTTACGGCTTAGAACCGGGACTTCAACGACGTTTTGAACGTCATGGAGCATATGAGATGTTCCAGGAGTTGAAGTTAATATTTCAAGCAAATGCCCGGATTGAGAGATATGAAGTCTCCAATAAGTTCTACAGCTGCAAGATGGAGGAGAATAGTTCTGTCAGTGAGCATATACTCAAAATGTCTGGGTATAACAATCACTTGATTCAACTGGGAGTTAATCTTCCGGATGATAGCGTCATTGACAGAATTCTTCAATCACTGCCACCAAGCTACAAGAGCTTCGTGATGAACTATAATATGCAAGGGATGGATAAGACAATTCCCGAGCTCTTCGCAATGCTAAAGGCTGCGGAGGTAGAAATCAAGAAGGAGCATCAAGTGTTGATGGTCAACAAGACCACCAGTTTCAAGAAAAAGGGCAAAGGGAAGAAGAAGGGGAACTTCAAGAAGAACAGCAAACAAGTTGCTGCTCAGGAGAAGAAACCCAAGTCTGGACCTAAGCCTGAGACTGAGTGCTTCTACTGCAAGCAGACTGGTCACTGGAAGCGGAACTGCCCCAAGTATTTGGCGGATAAGAAGGATGGCAAGGTGAACAAAGGTATATGTGATATACATGTTATTGATGTGTACCTTACTAATGCTCGCAGTAGCACCTGGGTATTTGATACTGGTTCTGTTGCTAATATTTGCAACTCGAAACAGGGACTACGGATTAAGCGAAGATTGGCTAAGGACGAGGTGACGATGCGCGTGGGAAATGGTTCCAAAGTCGATGTGATCGCGGTCGGCACGCTACCTCTACATCTACCTTCGGGATTATTTTTAGACCTAAATAATTGTTATTTGGTGCCAGCGTTGAGCATGAACATTATATCTGGATCTTGTTTGATGCGAGACGGTTATTCATTTAAATCAGAGAATAATGGTTGTTCTATTTATATGAGTAATATCTTTTATGGTCATGCACCCTTGAAGAGTGGTCTATTTTTATTGAATCTCGATAGTAGTGATACACATATTCATAATATTGAAGCCAAAAGATGCAGAGTTGATATGATAGTGCATCTTATTTGTGGCACTGCCGTTTAGGTCATATTGGTGTAAAGCGCATGAAGAAACTACATACTGATGGACTTTTGGAACCACTTGATTATGAATCACTTGGTACTTGCGAACCGTGCCTCATGGGCAAGATGACTAAAACGCCGTTCTCCGGAACTATGGAGCGAGCAACAGATTTGTTGGAAATCATACATACAGATGTATGTGGTCCGATGAATGTTGAGGCTCGCGGCGGTATTGTTATTTTCTCACCTTCACAGATGATTTAAGCATGGGTATATCTACTTAATGAAACATAAGTCTGAAACATTTGAAAAGTTCAAAGAATTTCAGAGTGAAGTTGAAAATCATCGTAACAAGAAAATAAAGTTTCTACGATCTGATCGTGGAGGAGAATATTTGAGTTACGAGTTTGGTCTTCATTTGAAACAATGCGGAATAGTTTCGCAACTCACGCCACCCGGAACACCACAGTGTAATGGTGTGTCCGAACGTCGTAATTGTACTTTACTAGATATGGTGCGATCTATGATGTCTCTTACTGATTTACCGCTATCGTTTTGGGGTTATGCTTTAGAGACGGCTGCATTCACGTTAAATAGGGCACCATCGAAATCCGTTGAGACGACGCCTTATGAACTGTGGTTTGGCAAGAAACCAAAGTTGTCGTTTCTTAAAGTTTGGGGCTGCGATGCTTATGTGAAAAAGCTTCAACCTGATAAGCTCGAACCCAAATCGGAGAAATGTGTCTTCATAGGATACCCAAAGGAGACTGTTGGGTACACCTTCTATCACAGATCCGAAGGCAAGACTTTTGTTGCTAAATTGGAATCTTTCTAGAGAAGGAGTTTCTCTCGAAAGAAGTGAGTGGGAGGAAAGTAGAACTTGATGAGGTAACTGTACCTGCTCCCTTATTGGAAAGTAGTTCATCACAGAAACCGGTTTCTGCGACACCTACACCAATTAGTGAGGAAGTTAATGATGATGATCATGAAACTTCAGATCAAGTTATTACTGAACCTCGTAGGTCAACCAGAGTAAGATCCGCACCAGAGTGGTACGGTAATCCTGTTCTGGAGGTTATGTTACTAGACCATGACGAACCTACGAACTATGAAGAAGCGATGGTGAGCCCAGATTCCGCAAAATGGCTTGAGGCCATGAAATCTGAGATGGGATCCATGTATGAGAACAAAGTGTGGACTTTGGTTGACTTGCCCGATGATCGGCAAGCCATTGAAAATAAATGGATCTTCAAGAAGAAGACTGACGCTGACGGTAATGTTACTGTCTATAAAGCTCGACTTGTTGCGAAAGGTTTTCGACAAGTTCAAGGGATTGACTACGATGAGACTTTCTCACCCGTAGCGATGCTTAAGTCTGTCCGAATCATGTTAGCAATTGCCGCATTTTATGATTATGAAATTTGGCAAATGGATGTCAAAACTGCATTCCTGAATGGATTTCTGGAAGAAGAGTTGTATATGATGCAACCGGAAGGTTTTGTCGATCCAAAGGAGCTAACAAAGTGTGCAAGCTCCAGCGATCCATTTATGGACTGGTGCAAGCCTCTCGGAGTTGGAATAAACGCTTTGATAGTGTGATCAAAGCATTTGGTTTTATACAGACTTTTGGAGAAGCCTGTATTTACAAGAAAGTGAGTGGGAGCTCTGTAGCATTTCTGATATTATATGTGGATGACATATTACTGATTGGAAATGATATAGAATTTCTGGATAGCATAAAGGGATACTTGAATAAGAGTTTTTCAATGAAAGACCTCGGTGAAGCTGCTTATATATTGGGCATCAAGATCTATAGAGATAGATCAAGACGCTTAATTGGACTTTCACAAAGCACATACCTTGACAAAGTTTTGAAGAAGTTCAAAATGGATCAAGCAAAGAAAGGGTTCTTGCCTGTGTTACAAGGTGTGAAGTTGAGTAAGACTCAATGCCCGACCACTGCAGAAGATAGAGAGAAGATGAAAGATGTTCCCTATGCTTCAGCCATAGGCTCTATCATGTATGCAATGCTGTGTACCAGACCTGATGTGTGCCTTGCTATAAGTTTAGCAGGGAGGTACCAAAGTAATCCAGGAGTGGATCACTGGACAGCGGTCAAGAACATCCTGAAATACCTGAAAAGGACTAAGGATATGTTTCTCGTTTATGGAGGTGACAAAGAGCTAGTCGTAAATGGTTACGTCGATGCAAGCTTTGACACTGATCCGGACGATTCTAAATCGCAAACCGGATACGTGTTTACATTGAACGGTGGAGCTGTCAGTTGGTGCAGTTCTAAACAAAGCGTTGTGGCGGGATCTACGTGTGAAGCGGAAGTACATAGCTGCTTCGGAAGCAGCAAATGAAGGAGTCTGGATGAAGGAGTTCATATCCGATCTAGGTGTCATACCTAGTGCATCGGGTCCAATGAAAATCTTTTGTGACAATACTGGTGCAATTGCCTTGGCGAAGGAATCCAGATTTCACAAGAGAACCAAGCACATCAAGAGACGCTTCAATTCCATCCGGGATCTAGTCCAGGTGGGAGACATAGAAATTTGCAAGATACATACGGATCTGAATGTTGCAGACCCGTTGACTAAGCCTCTTCCACGAGCAAAACATGATCAGCACCAAGGCTCCATGGGTGTTAGAATCATTACTGTGTAATCTAGATTATTGACTCTAGTGCAAGTGGGAGACTGAAGGAAATATGCCCTAGAGGCAATAATAAAGTTATTATTTATTTCCTTATATCATGATAAATGTTTATTATTCATGCTAGAATTGTATTAACCGGAAACATAATACATGTGTGAATACATAGACAAACAGAGTGTCACTAGTATGCCTCTACTTGACTAGCTTGTTGATCAAAGATGGTTATGTTTCCCAGCCATAGACATGAGTTGTCATTTGATTAACAGGATCACATCATTGGGAGAATGATGTGATTGACTTGACCCATTCCGTTAGCTTAGCACACGATCGTTTAGTATTCTGCTATTGCTTTCTTCATGACTTATACATGTTCCTATGACTATGAGATTATGCAACTCCCGTTTACCGGAGGAACACTTTGTGTGTTACCAAACGTCACAACGTAACTTGGTGATTATAAAGGTGCTCGACAGGTGTCTCCAAAGGTACTTGTTGGGTTGGCGTATTTCGAGATTAGGATTTGTCACTCCGATTGTCGGAGAGGTATCTCTGGGCCCACTCGGTAATGCAAATCACTTAAGCCTTGCAAGCATTGCAACTAATGAGTTAGTTGCGAGATGATGTATTACGGAACGAGTAAAGAGACTTGCCGGTAACGAGATTGAACTAGGTATTGAGATACCGACGATCGAATCTCGGGCAAGTAACATACCGATGACAAAGGGAACAATGTATGTTGTTATGCGGTTTGACCGATAAAGATCTTTGTAGAATATGTGGGAGCCAATATGAGCATCCAGGTTCCGCTATTGGTTATTGACGTGTCTCGGTCATGTCTACATAGTTCTCGAACCCGTAGGGTCCGCACGCTTAAAGTTTCGATGATAGTTATATTATGAGTTTATATGTTTTGATGTACCGAAGGTAGTTCGGAGTCCCGAATGTGATCATGGACATGACGAGGAGTCTCGAAATGGTTGAGACATGAAGATTGATATATTGGACGACTATATTCGGACACCGGAATGGTTCCGGGGGTTATCGGATATATACCGGAGTACCGGGGGTTACCGGAACCCCCCCCCCGGGGGGGGGTTAATGGGCCTACATGGGCCTTAGTGGAGAAGAGGAGGGGTGGCTAGGGCAGGCCGCGCGCCCCCTCCCCCTCTAGTCTGAATTGGACAAGGTGGGGGGCGGCGCCCCCCTTTCCTTCTTCTCCTCCTCCTCCTTCCCCCCTTCTCCTAATCCAACAAGGAAGGGAGGGAGTCCTACTCCCGGTGGGAGTAGGACTCCTCCTGGCGCGCCCCTCTCCTGGCCAGCCGCCTCTCCCCCCTTGCTCCTTTATATACGGGGGCAGGGGGCACCCCAAAGACACAACAATTGATCATTGATCTTTTAGCCGTGTGCGGTGCCCCCCTCCACCATAGTCCACCTCGATAATATCGTAGCGGTGCTTAGGCGAAGCCCTGCGTCGGTAGAACATCATCATCGTCACCACGCCGTCGTGCTGACGAAACTCTCCCTCAACACTCGGCTGGATCGGAGTTCGAGGGACGTCATCGGGCTGAACGTGTGCTGAACTCGGAGGTGGCGTGCGTTCGGTACTTGATCGGTCAGATCGTGAAGACATACGACTACATCAACCGCGTTGTGCTAACGCTTCCGCTTTCGGTCTACGAGGGTACGTGGACAAACTCTCCCCTCTCGTTGCTATGCATCACCATGATCTTGCATGTGCGTAGGAATTTTTTTGAAATTACTATGTTCCCCAACAATAAACTCACCACAAGTAGAAGCCGGTAGAAGTAGAGAAAGATCGACATGGAGATGGAGCCACGTGGGGAGCTGCGGCAGTGGAGCAAGCCGGCTCCAAAAGGAAGATGGACTACCTGGGACGTCGGACTGTAGCTAGAAGGGCGGTTGGGACGCGGCATTGGCCCATACCGCGGTGACCCCCGATTGGGACGCACCGACTATGGATTTTCTCCCTCGTCGATGTTGACCGCGTCTACGCAGAACATTGTTCCCTTCCCCCACCTGCGGGATCAGGCCGGATATGTGACCAGCGGTGTGGCCACCGTCGTTCTATTCTTGTGAAGAGAGCAACCCAAGCAAGCAGGCTTGTAGCTTAGGCTCTTGCTAGTGTATATATAGTGGTTTTCTTTTTCTCTCCATATCAACCATTTTATATTGCGTACGTGTCATTGAAGAGTGAAATGATGGTTGCTTCTTCCGACTAACTTACTGTGTGATTTGACTGCTCCTTTAGTGGCCCCTACACGTACTCCCCCTATGTGTATGCAACAGTCACACGTACACATGGACGCAAAAACGTGCGCGACGCCCTAATGCATGCATGCCCGAGCACACGACGGAACACACACGGTCACGCTCAAGTGCTCAACCTACACGTGCATGCACACACATACTCAGCCAGGGTGAGCTAGTGACTGTATAAACACCGAAAAATGTATATATTGAGCGCAATGAGCGTATTATGAAGTCCACTGACTGTATTTTTACAAATATACAGTGACAGACAGTGTATTTATCTCGTTTGAAATTAAGCCATATTAACCGGAGAGGAGGCAGTATGGACTAGCATTACTTTGTTGTGTCCCGTCAACTTGCCGAACGAGGAGAAGCTTGCAGGACAGGAGAAGCTTGCGCGCGGTGGCTCGCAAGACAAGGAGAAACTTTTGACTAATGCAAGTTGTCCTTCGCTCAGGCGGTGGGCGTGCAACAGTTAATTCGGTGTCAGATTGCCAGAAGCATACACTATACTAGTAGTACTATTATAGTTGCACTTCCCGAAGAGGCGAACGGCCAAGCGCAAAGTTTACTAGTACTAGTACTACTACTATAGTCTATAGAGGTATGTACTACTATACTAGTACTAGGAACCGGATGGAGGAGCGTCTGCACTCTTATTATATTTTAAAAATGTGATAAAGCAATATTCAACACATTTGGTTCTCTTCGAGGGTTCTCGCATGTGATAATGGAAGTTGATTGCATGGAACACTCACCACAATTCTCGCTTAATTTTGGCTCATATCCTGTTACAAATAGGCGCGCTCGGTAATATTTCCTCTTTTTTTGTTATTCAGCATGTAAACAGGTCAGCAAACCTTGCGGCGCATGTTTGTGCGAACCATGCTTGCTGCACTTTGAATGTGGCCGAGAGCTGGCTTGATGAAACACCTCGCTTCCTACTTCTTTTTTTTGCGGGGTACCTCGCTTCCTAGTGACAAGTGTCTTGGCTGATCGTCCTAAGAATGCTTATATATGAATAAAGCTCTCTCATTTACCCGCAAAAAAAGATTAAGCCATATTAACCGGAAAGGAGGGAGTATGGACTAGCACTACTTGTTGGTGTGTCCCGTCAACTCGCAGAACGAGGAGAAGCTTGCAGGACAAGGTGAAGCTCGCTTACGCCTTTTGACTAATGCAACGTACCCTCGCCCAGGCGGTGGACATGCATCAGTTCATTCGGTGTCAAATTGCCAGAGGCATACAGTGTAGTACCGATGGAGTACCATCATTGTTTGACTTCACGAAGAGGCGAAGAGCCAAGCGCAAGGTTTAGTAGTATGAGTAGTACTACTACTAGAACCGCATGGTGGAGCCTCTGTACTCTTTTTTTTAATCTCTGATAAAGTACACATTTATTCCGCAAACGGCAGCCCAACATGCAATGATGATATCGATCAACCATGCTCGGATATATCTCGGCCTCCGTGCGAGCCCGTCTGTGTGTTCTCGCTCCTCGTCTCTCTCAAGGAACGGCGGGTTGGCCATTTTGCTGTCAATTGAGATCGGTTTGCTCACACTCCGGTCCCACATGTCAGTGATATGCCAAGAGGAGGTGCGTTGACCGACTGGCCATACGCGTACTTGGTTTTGCACCTTCATACTACTCCTCCCTCCGTCACAGTTTACAGGGCATGCTTCATTATGATGCATTTCTCTCAATGCATTTCCACCACCAGAGAGACTTTAGATGCGTTTGGTTTAATGTTCAATTAATTAGGGCGTGGTAACCGCAATTTTCTCTCGATGTAGTACTACGGAGTGGAGTAAGTGCATGCATGTGTGTTCCCGGGGTGGAAGCACTGCATGCATGTGTGTACGCATTATTTCCTCTAGTAATAGGCGCCGTGCTATAACTGCCAATGTTATTTTTCAGGCCGATCGCTAGTCGCCTTGGTCCCAGAGCTTTTCTCTTTTTCTGAAGCGCGCTCTATAAACAGTGATGGATGGAGTAGTATGAGTGGATTCAAAGAAGAGCGTATTGATGGTTGCTTCTTCCGAGCAACTTACAGTGGGAAAGGTGGGGCTTGTGATTTGACTGCTCATTACTCACTATTAATGCGGCACAACGACCAGTCTGGGTCTCCCATGCGGCTGTGCACTACCCCCTCGGTTCTTAAATATACTCCGGAGTATTTGTCTTTCTAGAGATTTCAACGAGTGACTACTCAAATATTTTTCTTTTTACAGATTCAAATGGACTACTACATACGGATGTATATAGACATATTTTAGAGTGTAGATTCACTCATTTTGCTCCGTATGTAGTCACTTGTTGAAATCTCTAGAAAGACAAATATTTAGGAACGGAGGGAGTACACATACGAAGCAAAATGAGTGAATCTACACTCTAAAATATGCCCATTTGAAATTTATAAAAAGACAAATATTTAGGAACGAAGGAGTATAATTTTGTGCATGGCACATGGACCCGGATGCCAAAGAGGCTTCTGGCAATGCTATCAAGCTTCCAGCATTTGTTTACATAATTGACGTACTATACAAATAATTTTCCAGCGACATGAAATTGTACAATGGTGTGAGCTTTCAGCTTTTGTTTCGTGTGTCTTGCCATCGATGCTCTTTCGGAAACAATAAAAAACTAACTTCCTTGCTAATCAGAGCTACTATTTACATCAAAACTGAGAACAAAGTTGTGAGAGGTGTTAAATTAAAATTGATCCATGCTTTCATTGGCAGCAACGTCCCCCCAGCTCTGTCTAAATCAACAAGGCATGTTGGGAAAAAAGTAGCTGTCTGGAGCATGCAACATTCCGATCATTTTGTGCAGTTCCACTAAAATAGAGCTGAGCGTCCCTGTTCCAAAGATATTAAGTGTGAATTCGATAACAGAGGACTGCTGATGAAACAATAAACACACAAATAGAAGCCGGTCACCTTTGCAGTCTCTCTTAAGACTAAGTAGTTGGAGAAGATTAGGCTCGGAGTTGGATGAGGAGGATAGAGCAAAACCAATCTCCCTTTGTGCAGTCGCACTGAAATGTAGACGCTGCCCGTGTGACATTTTGGTAGAATTGCACAAAACACTCTTAAGAAAAAAGTGATTTGTGCAGTTCACCAAAAGGTCGCAATAGCAACGAGGTGAAATGGATAGCCCTGTTTGCAAAAAAGAGGTAGAAAGGAAACAATTACTGGCCAATAACAGTTGATGACACATGCGACGACAAAAAAGAAGCATATTCCTTGTCCTAAGGAAAGATAACAACACAGTTGTGTTTGTCTAAAACGGTGTGAGGACGAGATTGCAATATGGAAAGTATGCCGGACGAGCTACGTTTTGGGCAAAGAACTATGGAAGATCCACATGCAGTGACGTGGGAAGACGGGCAGTGGAGCAAGGACGGAGGGGATACCTGGAGGTTGTCAGGATGTAACTAGGTGAGCGGCGGCGGGCGGAATCTACCCATACTGCGGCAGCGAGCAGGTGGCGTAGGCCCTACCACGCTGGAGCTTGGTCAGAGAGAACAGCGTGTACCGCTGATCGGGACGTGCTGCCTCCGCGTCGTCGAACGGAGAAACGATGCACGTCCACCCTTTCCGTCGGCGGACGGGATGCGGCCGGATCAGTGACCAACGGTGAGAGAGGGAGAGAGAGAGAGAGAGGCCACCGCAGCCTTGTGTGAGATACTCTGAAGAGAGACAAACCAGGCAGGCAGGCTCCATTGTATATAGTGGAGCGGACTACCTTTTTGTCCATAAAAATCATTTTATATTCTGTGTATGTGCCATTGAGCGATATAACCCTGGACAGGCGGTGGAAACTACCAAGCTGGAGTACGGTAGGGGCAGAGGGAATTTCCGGTGGAGCGGTGAAATGCATTGAGATCGGATTTAAAAATAACGCGCCAACGCATCAAGTCGAACTTTGTTTCGTGCACGCGTGGTACACGACCTCCGTAGGTAAACAACTGCTACACGCGTTCAAATTAGCACGTGTGCTGCCATTTCATACAGAAATGAGCTCCACCATGTACCCGCGCAGGTGTGGCTGGGCACGAAGCATGAGTACGTGCACGGTGCACCTATTCTCTTCTTGTATACGTACACCACCTACGTGGGGTTGTGTGAGAGAGATACAAACATAGAGAGATATAGTGCGTGGGTTCGTGAGAGTTTTTTTTGGGGGGGTGTGGTCAATCAAAAAATGTAACATATGCAATGTGTGTGAAATAGAGTCCTGGATATATCATATATATAGAGGGGGCGATCCACGAGAAGAGAGTGGAGGTATCATCGGCTTGAGGTGTCCATAGAATCGAAGAGAGGGATGATGTGTGTGTGTGTGTGCACGCGCGATCGATAAAGAGTGCCATCGAATTTGTGTGTGCCCACGTCAAAGATATAGAGTGGCTGGCCTACTGGAACATGAGAGGGGACAGGTGCAGTTTGTCTCTGTGGCATGGATACCTACCTACAACGCTCGACTATCGGTGTCTGGTGGGGGGGGAGGCCTAATTAACTATAGAGGTACAATGGCTGGTATATGTGTGGAGGAGGAGAGAGGCCTACCTCATGTATTAAGGGAGATTGATCTACCTCATGTAATAAGGGAGATCGATCGGCATCCATGCATATGTGTACGAGAGGAATAAGGTTGGGAGAGAGACAGAGCTAGAGTGTTGGAGGGGTGGTAGTGGGGTTGCTTCTAACAAATGGTGGGATAGGCTTGCTAGACAACCGGAGGGCACGCCTGCAATACCAATAAGAGAGGGGATGGCTGCCTGTCTGTGCACGTGCATGTGAGAGATGGGTCAGGAGGCATGCACAAATGATGAGGGGGGGCGATATGGCTGTGGTAAGCAGACATAACTACATAGGAAGCTCAATCGTCCTTTGTCAGAGAAAGGAGAGACATAACTTGTGAGGTACGTCGATCGATGGGGGGGAATAGTTAAAGTCGACCTAGGTATATGTTGGGAGATCGATCGGTATACATGCATGTGTGTGTTAGAAGCAAATGAGGCACAGGGAGAAGGATAGAGAGAGAGGGATGCATCTAGGAGGTGGTGCGAGAGTCATACTATATCGAGGGGGAGGAGTGTGCGAGTACGAGATCGATGAAAAGAGTGGTGGGAGTGAGGCATGGACGGTGATAAGAGAAGAGGGGAAGCTTGTGTTTTGTGCTAGCCACACCTGGCTAGAGAGGCATATCGATCGATGTGTGCCGTAAACAAGGAGCTGGGGGCCTACACACACCGTGGGTGAACGACCTAAAGTGAAAAGACGAATTTGCGCGATGGAGCTAGAGAATGCTGAGGGAGGGTGAGAGGGATGCGGGCGTCTGCATGCACGAGAGAAAGTTAGCGCTAGCTAGCTACAAAGATAAGAGGATTGTGTGGGTGTAAAAGACGAATAGAGATCATAATTCATTATAAAAAGTGAATTCAGATATTTGAAGAATTTATCATAGTGTTTTAAACCGACGCATGTGTGAATATATATAACGGTGATACACATGGTGTGGTCATGAACATGTTATACTACATATAATATATTTTATCTCTACTCTTATAAAAACGGATTTGTTGATGATGGTGCCATCCTGCAATATAGGCCGTCCGATTTATATCTGACGGATAGGAAGGAAACTATGGCAATTTTGAAAAAAGATACCCACACCCCTCTCCATATTTGCAAATTAGGCCTCCCCTTGATCATGTTGATGTTCTGTGGAATGCATGGGCATCTTGCTAGTACTACGTATAACATATAGAACATTGATCATAATTTGGGCTAATGTGTGGCTTTTGCAGCTCAGGTCTAAATACTTGTCATAATGTAGGGGGCGGGGCACTATACTATGTGTGATAAACACGGTGGACACGTATGGAACATGGTTTAGATTATGAATATATAGTTAGTACATCAAATGTACTATTATTTGGAATCAACATCAAGTGTATTCAAAAAATAGAATTCGAGTTCATGTAGTACACGTAGTTCATAGCTATCTCTATAGTAATCATGTGGTGTGTTATTAAGGTAATACACGAATGATGGTTGAAGTTGGCAACAATCATGATTATAGATTCTTATTGAAATAGAGAAACGAATTCAAATTCAGTTCGAATTGCAGCGGTAGTATAGACATTTGGAATGCACTAAAATGTTGGTATGAGTAGGTTACATGCATTATACAGCAAGCGAAAAAATTTAATTGCACATAACATGGATTCATACTCCCTCCTTCCATCTATATAGGGCGTAATGCGTTTTTTAAGACCGCCTTTGACTATTGACAAGATTAATAGTACATGACATGCACAATGTGAAAATTATATCATTGAAAGAACCTTTCACAGACAAATTTAACAGTGTGCTTTGTGTAAGTTGCATGTCATATATTATTTCTCTAATATTTGGTCAAAGTTAGCATCGAAAAACGCATTAGGCCCTATATAGATGGAAGGAGGGAGTAGCTTTGAATAGCATTTTTATAGTAAAACGGGGCAAGACTCTCTCTTTGTGTGGTGTGAATAGTTTTATTTTTTCGTTTTATTTTTGGTTGAGGGAAGTGCGTATTGATTTGGTACGTACAAGTACAATATTACACGTTAGGCTTGTCCCTAAAATTCAACCCGCGCCTTGTTATATCCCGAAAATTCAGATATCGTGCTCCCAAAACTAGCGCCTTCACAACCCGCGCCTTGCTATCCTGAAATTACAACGCGCGCGAAAACCCCCTCCAGCTGCCAAATCCCGATACGCGAAATCCCCCTTCTAACCCTGAGCCGAAAGGGCCGCTAGTTCAAATCGGTGGGGGATACTTTTTTAACACACCCTACATTTTGGACAAGCGCGTCCCTAAGTCATGGTTCACCCCCTCCCATCGCCTCCTTTTTGCCATTCGAAATCCCAGGCCGCCATAACCTCTCCGCTCCAGCCGCGAAACCCCACCCTCCTCCGTCCGCCACCTCACCGCTGCCCAGCCGGAGCCTCTTCCCCGACGACGCCGTCCACCACAACAGCTCGACATCCCTCGTCCACCTCCCCGGATGAGGATTCGTCGTCCATCTCGTCATCCCGCCGGTTCAGCCGCCCAGTCCTCCACCTCCAAGGAGCTGCTCCGATGATCGCCTCGTCTATCGCGGCTGCTCCATCCCCACAACGCCGCCTTAACCTGCTCCACCGGAACCGCAGCATCCTCACCGACTCCTCGGACGAAGCCGAGGCCTACTCGGCGCCACCAAAGAGGTAGTACTCATCGCATCGCACCTTCTCCTTAGCTCGACCTCCCGGCGCCGACGGTGCTCCATCCCGCACCCCCATGGAGCGGCTACCTTGAAGCCGGCGCTGCGGGCGACATCTCCACGGCAGCTCTCCCCCAGTGCGAGGCCCCTTCGGAGGCGGCGTCCATACCAGCCGGATCTGGTACTGCTGCTCTGGCTCTCGCTCGCTCGCTCGCGCTGCTGCTGCTGCTCTCCCCCTCGCTCGTGCTGCTGCTCTGCTCCGATTTAGCTACACTTCAGTCGGCTGAATTGACTTTTGGGTCAGTCGATTTTCAGGGGGTGGGGGGCTCGCCGGAGTTAAGGAAGAACCACCCGCAGCGGGGACGGGGGCTCGCTGGAGAGGTACCCCACTATCTATCTTAGGGTTCAGGTGGGGGCGGGGGGCCTATAGGGCTGGCCGGGGCGGCGAGGCGGCGCTGGGGCCGGCGGTTCGGCCGGTGGTGGCTGGCGGCTCAGGGGGGTGCGGGTTGAAGATGAACTGCAGGCCCTCCCTAAACTACATGTCAAGTGCCTCTCTGCTACCATTGCGTTCAGTTTCGACAGTAACATTCAGATTGCACAGTAAATTTCAGTTTCGACAGTTAAGTTCAGAGTCAACAGTTTTTACCTCATCTGTTCTAGTCAGGTGGTTTTTGGTGATGTAAATTTTACATCTATTTTACATCATCTATTGGAGATGCTATTAGAATCCCACTTGAGATTGATGATGTCTGTCTTGTGCTGCTTCAGCCTTGACATCTTACGGCTCACCGGGGCTGCTCCAATGACAGAACGATCCATCAAAACAGAGCAGTGCCCTGGACGCCGTCTACAGATTCCTCAGATCTTCCTCCACACCTCCTACAACCACCTCTGCCTCAACTGCTTCAGCGACCAACCCAATGATGCTGAGGTCGACACGGCTACAGCAAAGAGGTTGTACACTTGTTGCATCACTTATTACTATACATTCATGTCGATCCATTAGGGCTATTTTGGTTCGACAGAAAAACATAGCAATAGGGAATTTTCCAATGGCACTCTACTATTCAATTATTCATGCATTTTTTTGAAAGGAATGAAGCAAAACGTCCACCTGGACCTACTTTTCAAAATCCTATGCATGAAAACAAGACCAAGTGCATTAGTGGCAGAATAACATTCTAACTGTACACGCTTTCATATGGTTTCACTTTACGCCATGTTTCTTTGCATTCCTCTGCTCTTCCAATTCCTGTAAACCAAACACCCAAGTTGACAGAAATCATGTGTTTACAAATGCTCTGTTTACCATGTGCATTCCTATCCTATTCCAGTGTTTTTCCTATCCCTGCGTTTTTAGAATCATGCAAGCCAAATGAGCCCTTACAGAATTACTTCAGTTACAGGTAGGTGTTGAAGGGAACTTTGTGTGGTTTGTCCTACTCCTGTCGCGATGTCGTCCACCTCACTTGAGGTGCTCCATCGACAGAAACATCCACCAAACCAGACATCACGACTCTTGACCGTCTTTCGCCGCCTCAGATCTCCTTCCCTGCCGCTGGCACCCACCGCAACGGCATCACCATCATCGACTCAACAGATGAACCTGAGGAGTACACGGGTCCACAAGAGAGGTCGCACTCTTTTGATTCTGCTTATGTTATGCATTGCTTAAAATTACCTGCTACTTTATCGTCCTGTTCACCTCTTGGACTCCAAGTCAGGTCCAAATTAATGTTCAAACTTGAGTTCTAAATTAGTTGTGGGGCACATATCGAGGAAGCAATGAATAGTAT
Source organism: Triticum aestivum (assembly GCF_018294505.1). Lineage (NCBI taxonomy): Eukaryota > Viridiplantae > Streptophyta > Magnoliopsida > Poales > Poaceae > Triticum > Triticum aestivum. The sequence continues at coordinate 266,463,911 of NC_057796.1, read as the reverse complement.
CTCTGTCTAATATCTGGTTCACCTAGGGTATGCCTATGTTGTTCATCTTGGGTGGGAAACAAATAGTAAAGCAATCATCATCTGTCTTTTTATTAAATTAAAGCAATCATCAACCTGCTATCATTATTTTCGGATCCATCCACTGGTTGTTACCATCACTCTAAATTTCTGCATGCTCTCCTTACATAATCTCACCATATTTTTTTCGTATGCATGTCAGATATTGTACACAGTCATGATGAACATGTAGAGAAAAAGAGAAGAGTTTTGCACGGTAATACAATGTCATGCAGACATCGCTCCATGATGGGTTCAATGGCAAACCCTCCCCACCCCTCTCCAGATTGTAATCCAGAGGAAGATATCTGTTCTGAGGCGGATTCAGACGCCGCTGACCACTCCTATTTACCCCCCAAGGTGTTCGCTCTACCTTGGCATGATGATGTTAGTCATATCATGCATATGTTGCCTTGCAGTGCCTACTTTTGACATCATATATCTCATCTGCTTAGTTTAGACATGTTATGTCGCCACCTGTTTAGTTTCTATATCATATATGGGAATTATGAAGTTTCATGTCTTTTAGCCAGCCATAATATATGTGAAATGTGCAATGCCATCCTGTTTAACCAGGCATCATATATTTGAATGATATCTTGCCCATCCTTTTCTTCATTACATTTCCATTTGTCGACAATGTTTGTACATTAAACTACTCTTCCTGTGAATCAGCCATTTGGGTGGGAGATTGAAAAATCTGGAGTGAGAACAAGGCCTTCAGAGCAGACAGTGCTACCTGTCGAAGCAGATCTCTTGTTGGGTCCCGATAGCTCCTGAGAGATGGATTTAGAGACAGATGACCAGTCGTATTCCCCCACCGAGGTGTATGCTCTAACTTGGCACGGCATTTTAGTTATTCATCATATCTTTGAATTATGTTATGCTATGCTATCCAGTTTAGATAGACATCATGTATGTGAAATTATGTCATGCTATCCGTTTTAGTTAAACAATATACATGTCAACTATTTCATGTCCTCTTTTTTCCACACTATCTATTGCATTTTTCTCTCATACAATGTCTGTACATTCAACTATGTTTCCTGTTTATCAGCCATTTGAATTGGAGCGGGTGATGCCAGCATCTAGCGGACTAAAAACACGATCTTCAAATAAAACAGTGCTACCTCTTGCGGAAGCCCCTGGAGCATTCAGATGCATACTTTCTGGTGCAACAGCAAGCTTTGGAGGATTTTAGCGCCAAACAGGACAAAGCTAATAAGCTTGCTAAACTTATTGCCAGCATGGTGGATACCACGTTTCTTGAGCTCTTATGAAGTTGTTTCAGTTATGCTCTTGTTTTGCTGCCGCGTTTCTTTGCACTGGTGGCCAATTTTGACCGCTAGTGTATGTAATATGCTGCTTTGTTCCCTATATTTGCACTGGTGGCCAATTTTGACGGCCAGTGTATGTAATATGTTGCTTTGTTCCCTATATTTGCACTGCTGGTGAACTTTGATGCCTAGTGGATGTAGTATGCGTAACAGCGGTAATAGGCTAGCGTTAATTGCTTGCTTATTTATTTCCTTATTGTCTTGTTTAGTTGTTTGCTTGTAGTCACTGCAGTTCTTTTTCTATGTTTTTCTAGTGGACACAATAACCTATCTTTGGAAACTAGGCCAAAATAATCGTGGCAACACACGGACTGTTGTAACCATGGGCCTCCTGCGGGCCGTATAATCCATGGGCCTTCTACGGGCCGTAGGGTCCATTGGCCTTCTATACGGGCCGTAGGATCCATGGGCCCTCTACGGGCCGTACGATTCATGGGCCTTTTACGAGCCGTAGGATCCATGGGCCTTCTACAGGGCGTATCATCATTTCGCCAATCATGGGCCATACTATTCATGGACAATAACGGGCCTTTAATAGGCCGTATTTGATAACTCTATGAAAACAGCCCAACGGGTTTTTTTTACATGAAAACGGTCCAACGTATTATCGGGCCACAAACGGGCCGAGTGTAACCACGGGCTGAATTTGGCCCACAAGCGGAAAATGACAGTAACGGGCCGTAAGTAAACGAATGTGGAAATGAGCCCAAGAATAAATGGGCCCCGAGAAGGCCAAAAGATAACATGGGCTGGAAACGGCCCAACGGAATAATGGGCCGTTAATGGGTATAAAGTGATACACAGTTCATTACGGCCCAGTTTCACCACGTGCCGTTAATGGGTATAAAGTGATACACTGTTCATTACGGGCCAGTTTTACCACGGGCCGTTAATGGGCCGAGAGTAATAAGGGCCTCATATGGGTCGAAAGACGTCATGGGTCATACATGGGCCGGAAGTTAAAACGGGCTGGAATTATATTGGACGGCCCAGATGACGCTATTGGGCCTAATTCGGATAGGCCGTAAACGGGCCCTGGGTTAGCGGGCTGTAAATGGGCTATATGCGAACAGGCCATTCACAGGCTTGCCGTGGGCCGGCCTGCCACCTTTTGACCAAGTCAAACGAGCCGGCCTTTTCACAGGAATGGGCCTATGTTGGGTCGTGCCACGTGTCGACGTATCATAGGCGCTTTGGGTCCAATGAGTGGATGACATCTGTCCCAACGGTGAGCCGACACGTGTTTCCTCCAGCCAATGATGATTTTACACATGGATAATCCCCATTGGTCGGGGTTGTTAAAGGGTTATCGGATCCAAAACCGGACCCGATAGCTTAACGGCGTTCCGTTACGGTGGATGCCACGTGTCGGTCACCCTTGACGAAAGCACTTCTGTGATGCGCGATTTATCGTCATGGAAGTGGACACTTCCGTGATGATAATTTTGGTAATGTCATGGAACACTTCTACGACAGCACAGGTATGACTATCTTGATTCTGTCATAAATTTGTCATGGATGTACATGCATGACAGAAAACGTGACCTACTGTGACAAACACGTATCATCACGGAAGTGTATTTTTTTTGTAGTGTAGAGTAAAGCTCCCCCTAGATGTGATATCCCCTTTTAGAGGGATGAACTAACCTTGGGTTTTGGCGATGATGACTTCATGTAGATGTTGAAGATGTGGATGCTCAAAGTTGATGTAGATCATTTGGAGCAATCCATTGGAGTGAGTTGCACTTTCAATACCTACATGGCTTAGTCCCACAAGGAACAAGCAAGGATATCCATAGACATGGAGTGAAGTAAACACATATGATGATGTCCATGGAAGCATTAGGTTACCTTGTCCCTTGACTTACTATCAAGAGGGTTTGTGACTCCTTGAACTAGTGCAAGATGAGGAAGTTGATTGCACTTGTTCTTGCCAATATGAATATGAGTGAAGTATGTTGGCGGAGTCACCCTCAAGAACTCTCTAGTTCTTCTTCTTTGGGATCCACATCATCTTGATGGGAATCCTTGGGGTTGTAGATGTACTTGATGAAGTAGAACTTGAGGTAGACTTGGGAACCCACTTGACCAAGGCCTTTGGAGCATCTTCAAATGCATCAATCTCTTCTTGAAGCTTGTCCTTGCCTTTTAGCTTGTGGTCTTGTGGTCGAAGATCATCTTGAGCTTGTGTCCCCTTGAAGGAAGCAGGATCATACTTCTCTTGTTGAGGAACAAACTTCATCTTGGGGTATTGATCTTCTTCCCACTCTACTCCATTGGCACTGAACTTTCGTTCAAAACCAACACCTTGATTCTTCCGGTGCCTTCCTTGCTTTCGTACAATTTCCTCAAATTTCTTACTTCCAGCAAGGCTCTTGTAAACACCTTTCTCTATAATTCCCTTCAATAAGCTATTTTCTTGCTCAAGTGTAAATTGGCTAAGAGGATCATCAGTGGAATCAAGAGAACTACTAGAAGCAACAATATTGGATTTAGCATGGTTATTGATACTACTAGAAGAAGAATCTTTCTTACTCTTGTTGCTAGATTTTACTTGTGGCATGTAAGTAGACAAGAGTAAACACTTGGCAATGTAAGAAGAACTTCTCTCCCGAAGATCATCATTGATGGCTTTTAAGAACCCACGTTCTTGCTCTAGGTTGAGCTTCTCGAAGCGTAGCTTCTCATGAGTTTTTAAAAGTTCTCGATGATCTTCTAAAGTAGTTTCATGAGCTAACTTAAGAGTGTTTAGTTCTTTAGTTAGGCGCTCAATCTCCTTCTTATCATTGTCATTCGTTTCATCTTGATTAGCATGATTAATAGCAATTTCATCATAGTTTTGATCACTAGCATTGTCAACAAGTAAATCATCATCACCTAGCAAGTCATCTTCATCACTATTGAAATCAAAATACTCGGGGTGTGATACCTTGGGGCCTTTAGCCATGAAGCATCTTCCAATTCCTTCATTTGGTGACTCAAATATGTCGTAGGAGTTGGTTGACACAAGTGCAAGACCGGCAACACCTTCATCGTGAGTATATTCGGAGTCGGAGTGATAACTTCTCTCAGAGTAGTGGTCGGAGTCAGAACCGGATACCCAATCACCAACATGAGCTTGATGTCTTTGTTTTGTGTAGCTCTTTGATGACTTTTCCTTCCTTTTGAATCCTTGCTTCTGCGAGAGGTTCTTCGTTCATAACGATCATCTCTACTCATTCTCTCTCTTGGAGGTGATTCCTCTCTTCTACTTCTTCTTTTAGGTGAGTCTTCTCTTCTTTTGTAGGGAGTCGTACACTCATTGGAGTAGTGTCCGGGTCTTCCACAATTGTAGCAATTTCACTCACGACTAAAAGATCTTTTGTCATGGTAGGATCTTGACTTGGAGCTTCTTTCTTTGCTTCTACTCTTGTAGAATTTGTTGAAGTTCTTCACCATTAAGCTGAATTCCTCATTGAAGACTTGTTTTTCACTTGACGTTGCAGGAGCATCACATGAGGCTTTATATGCACCACTAGACTTGTTGTGAAGCTCTTCTTTAGCCTTGAGTGACATCTCATGAGTAACAATTCTTCCAATGACTTATGTTGGCTTGAGATCTTTGTAATTGGGTATCATTTGGATCAATGTGCACACGGTATCATATTTTCCATCCAAGGATCTTGGGATCTTCTTGCTGATGAACCTGTCAGTCATCTCTTCACTTCCTAAGCCGGCAATCTCATTTGTGATGAGAGCAAGCCTAGAGTACATTCCAGCGGCACCTTCACCATCCTTCATTTTGAACTTGTCAAGTTGACTTTGAAGCACATCCAACTTGAATTCCTTGACGGACTCGGTACCTTCGTGCATATCAATCAAAGTATCCCAAATTTCCTTTGCATTCTCAAGACGGCTGATTTTGTTCAATTCTTCGGGGCACAATCCATTGAAGAGGATATCGCAAGCTTGAGCGTTGTATTGCAGCATCTTCAACTCTTCCGCGGTTGCTTCACGATTTGGTCCTCTCCCATCGAAGAATTCACCTTGCAAACCAATGCGCACAATAGCCCAAACGGCGGGGTTATTTCCAAGAATATGCATTTTCATCTTATGCTTCCAACTAGCAAAAGTAGTACCATCAAAGTAAGGACCTCTACGGTGGTCATTTCCCTCGCTAGACGCCATATTCTCCTAGGTTGTGAAACCAAGGCTATGATCACCAAAGCTATGGAAATCAAGGCAAATGGAGACCAAAGCTCTTATACCACTTGTAGGATCGAAAGTATGTCTAGAGGGGGTGATTAGACTACTTGACCACATAAAAATCTAGCCTTTTCCCACTTTTAAGTTTTGGCAGATTTTAGCAACTTAACACAAGTCAAGCAATCAACCTACACATGCAATTCTAAGAGTATAGCAGCGGAATGTAAATCATTGCATATGAAGGTAAAGGGGGGAGTTTGGAGGGAGAAAAGGCAATGTTGTCATGGAGATTTTTGGCATGGTTCCGATAGGTGGTGCTATCGTACATCCACGTTGATGGAGACTTCAACCCACGAAGGGTAATGGCTGCGCGAGTCCACGAAGGGCTCCACCCACGAAGGGTCCACGAAGAAGAAACCTTGTCTATCCAACCATGGCCATCGCCCATGAAGGACTTGCCTCACTAGGGTAGATCTTCACGAAGTAGGCGATCTCCTTGCCCTTACAAACTCCTTGGTTCAACTCCACAATCTTGACGGAGGCTCCCAAGTGACACCTAACCAATCTAGGAGACACCACTCTTCAAAAGGTAATAGATGGTGTGTCTATGATGAACTCCTTGCTCTTGTGCTTCAAATGATAGTCTCCCCAACACTCAACTCTCTCACATAGATTTGGCTATGGTGGAAAGATGATTTGAGTGGAAAGCAACTTGGGGAAGGCTAGAGATCAAGATACTTATGGTTGGATTGGAATGTCTTGGTCTCAACACATGAGTAGGTGGTTCTCTCTCAGAAAATGAGTAGTGGAAGTGTACGCACGTTCTGATAGCTCTCTCACAGATGGAGAAGGGGGTGGAGGGGTATATATAGCCTCCACAAAAAAATCTAGCGGTTACACGCAAATTCCCAAACTCGGTGGGACCGAATGGTTAAACTCAGTCAGACCGACTTGGTTCAAAATGTGAACGTTAGGCATTTCGGTGGGACCGACAACATCAACTCCGTGAGACCGATGCGCTAGGGTTAGGGCAAAACCTCATCTCGGTGAAACCGATCACATGAACTCAGTGAGACCGAATTCAGTAATAAGCAAACAGAGACATGGTCACGCAAACTCAGTGGGACCGATCGCTCAACCCGGTTAGACCAAAACTTTACGAAAAGGAAACAAAGAGTTTGCAATGCCAACCCGGTGTCACAGCCCTAGAATTTTGATTGTAGATAGTTGCATCTGCATCCATGCATCATGTCTAAATTCTTTTAAATTTGAATTGGGGATTGATTCAACCCCTAGCACCAAAAGAACTCAAGTAGGTTCAACTTAAAACATTTTCAATGAACCCAAAGTGCCTCAAGAAAAGTTCATGAATTTTGGTTAAGGTAGAAACCTCTGCCAAAACTGATGGATATATTTCGAGGACATTTTTGGATTTTTGAATTAACGCATATTGTATTTGAGTTGGAGCAAATAAATCCTATAATTATTTTTATTGCTCCAATGATTCTGAAACATTTTGTGGAGCTTTGGAATAATCCATATTGCATCTATAATAAATTTCAGAAGAAAAAAATGCTTTAGTATTAGTACTAAATCAAAATAGAGCAAAACAAATAGAAAATAGAAAGAAAAAAATAGGAAAGAAGAAAACCTACCTGGAGGCCCACCTACCTGGCCGGCCCAACCCATCAACGCCGTCGTCCTCCAGGCACCAGTCAGCCAGGCGCGTGGCTGACGCGCGCTCGCACACGACGCGCCACGCCACCAGGGCGCCTGCCTGCCTCCCCAGGCCAGCGCGACGACGTGAGAAACATCCTCGGTGCCGTCCTGATCTGCCAAAACTGCTAACTCGCCCCCTGCCTCTCCCTCGCCCTCAACCGCCATGGCCGAAGCGCCTGCAAGCTCACCGACGACCACCACTGTGGCCCCGGCCACGCCTCGCCGACACGCCAAGAAGCTCCGCCTCATTCCCCTCTTCCTCCTCACCGAGCCACATGTGCCTGAAGCGTCTGGACGCTGCCAACACCGCCGTTCCCCTCGTCGGTCGCCGTGGATCCTCGCCGTCGATTCGGGAGCTACAGGACCTCCCCGAGCACTCTGAGCGTCTCTGAGAGATCACTGTGAGCCCCATGTCGTTTCCCCCTTCTTCCCCTGTCCGCGCCCGCCCTCTAGCTGGCCACCGCGCGAGTCCCGGGCGCCACCGGCCGCCATGGCCGGCGAGCACGAGTTGTCGTGCTCCCCTGGCTTGCTAGATGTTGCGCGCGTGCTCCTGTCGACGTAGCCCCCACCTATGCCGCCCCGTTCGCCCGCTGCGAGCTGCAGCGCTGCGCCCGCTCAAACCCGAACTCCGGCAGCCGCCTTGCTCGCCACCGCTGACGCCACAGCTCACCCCAGCTCCTCTCGCTTGCTCCATCAGATGCGCGCAAACCACAGCAACCCGTAACCGCAAACCACGTGTGAAATGGTGCCCTGTAGCGAGAGCACGGTGAACCTCCGCCGTCGGGCTGGTTGTCGCCGGCCAAAGTCCGGCGATGATGATGTGGCACCTCATTAGGGCCTAATCACCATGCTATTTAACCCCTGACCCACTTACATATGGGCCCCACGCCCATAATTAATCATAGCTTAATTCCTGTTTAGTTTTAACTAATCACATTGGCCCCACGCGTCAGCATTGACCTTGCTGACATGGCCCTTGACCAACCCCACCCGTCAGTTACCCAAGCCAGCAATGTGACACTGACCAGTGGGTCCCATTGGTCAAGTTTGACCAGGCTGACCTCTGTTGACTTGCTGATGTCGTGCTGATGCAGTGCTGACGCCATAATTGTTTCCTGGATATTTAATAAATTAGAAATGATTTATGAATTTCGGAAAATACCTAAAATTTCTATCGCGAGCTTTGCTATTATAGTTGCATCTTATGATGTTTCTCCCCCTCTACTCTCTTGTAATGGATTGAGTTTTCCCTTTGAAGTTATCTTATCGGATTGAGTCTTTAAGGATTTGAGAACACTTGATGTATGTCTTGCATGTGCTTATCTGTGGTGACAATGAGATATCACGTGATCTACTTGATGTATGTTTTGGTGATCAACTTGCGGGTTCTGTGACCTCGTGAACTTATGCATAGGGGTTGGCACACGTTTTCGTCTTGACTCTCCGGTAGAAACTTTGGGGCACTCTTTGAAGTACTTTGTGTTGGATTGAATAGATGACTCTGAGATTGTGTGATGCATATCGTATAATCATACCCACGGATACTTGAGGTGGCATTGGAGTATCTAGGTGACATTAGGGTCTTGGTTGATATGTGTCTTAAGGTGTTATTCTAGTACGAACTCTTGAATAGATCGATCCGAAAGAATAACTTTGAGGTGGTTTCATACCCTACAATAATCTCTTCGTTTGTTCTCCGCTATTAGTGACTTTGGAGTGACTCTTTGTTGCATGTTGAGGGATAGTTATATGATCCAATTGTGTTATTATTGTTGAGAGAACTTGCACTAGTGAAAGTATGAACCCTAGGCCTTGTTTCCTAGCATTGCAATACCGTTTACGCTCACTTTTATCATTAGTTACCTTGCTGTTTTTATATTTTCAGATTACAAAAACCTATATCTACCATCCATATTGCACTTGTATCACCATCTCTTCGCCGAACTAGTGCACCTATACAATTTACCATTGTATTGGGTGTGTTGGGGACACAAGAGACTCTTTGTTGTTTGGTTGCAGGGTTGTTTGAGAGAGACCATCTTCATCCTACGCCTCCCACGGATTGATAAACCTTAGGTCATCCACTTGAGGGAAATTTGCTACTGTCCTACAAACCTCTGCACTTGGAGGCCCAACAACGTCTACAAGAAGAAGGTTGTGTAGTAGACACCAGCACCTCATTAGGGCCTAATCACCATGCTACTTAACCCCCTGACCCACTTACATATGGGCCCCACGCCCATAATTGACCATAGCATAATTCCTGTTTAGTTTTAACTAATCATAGTGGCCCCACGCGTCAGCGTTGACCTTGCTGACGTGGCCCTTGACCGACCCCACCCGTCAGTGACCCAAGCCAGCAATGTGACACTGACTAGTGGGTCTCATTGGTCAGGTTTGACCAGGATGACCTCTATTGACTTGCTGACGTCGTGCTGATGCAGTGCTGACGCCATAATTGTTTCCTGGATATTTAATAAATCAGAAATGATTTATGAATTTCGGAAAATACCTAAAACTTCTAAAATTCATAGAATTTAAACCGTAGCTCATTATGAAATAATTTATCTATAAAAAATTATCAGAAAAATCTAATCTATCCATCTGTACCATTTCCATGCATGTTTGAACAACTTTAACCTACTGATAAAGTCAAATCTAATAAAGGGCATTTCAAATGCTTCTTTTGAAGTTTGAATTTGAATCTTTGATTCAAATGAACTTCAACTAACATGGTAGCAATTTGCATTACCTCAAATCACAACATATTGCCATGTCACATTCATGCATCATATTGTTGCATTGCATTGATTGTGTTCTTTCTTGTTTGCCGATGTTTGTCCCCTCTTGGTAGACGTGGTTCCGACGATGAGTTCGATGACACCGATGAAGAGCTATACTATCTTCAGAAGTGTCAGGCAAGCAAAACCACCTTGATCACTCCGATACAATCCCACTCTCTTGCTTCTGCTCTCTTTTACTACATTAGGACAACAGTGATTCAATTGTTACATGCTGTGGTAGTTGAACCCCTTTCCTCTGCATGACCTGTCATTGCCACAGTAAATAGATGAAACCCACTAGCATGAGTAGGATTTGGTTGAGCCATGATGTGCCTAGTCATTCATGCTTGTTTGTCATGCCTGCTATGCTTAGAGTTGTGTCGGATCTGATTCATCTGGGATGAATTGGAATGTGGTGAACATGTCTTACTGTTGAGAGCTAAGTGTGTGAACACGATTTGGTAAAGGAAGTGGTGAGAGGCCGTGTAGGAGTACATGGTGGGTTGTCTCATTGAAACCGTCCTCAGGAACTGAGTTCCATGTCTATGATCCGAGACAGTTACTACCACACATTGGGCTCCGGGCACTCCAAGCTCTCTCGACTTATTAATCAACATGATCTCTGTCCAGGAGTTGCAACTAGTTTCTGGTGTTTGTAGGTAGTGATAATAGTCTACCAAGTGGCACTCGGTATAGGTGGGCTTGGGACAGACTAGGTGCAGTGGCACGGTGTACCAAGTGGCACCCGTTCGGTGGGCTTGGGAACCCTGCTCATATCGTTTTGGGCCATGAGCGACACCCCGTCCAGATCTCCTTGCGGATGGAACCCGAATAGGCGATAAACTCCCTCGCCAGGCTTCCGCTTGAAGGTTTCCAAGATACACGACGTGTACATGGTGGTAAGTGGCGAGAGCGTGTGTGAAGAAGTACACCCCTACAGGGTTAACATGATCTATTCAAATAGCCGCGTCCGCGGTAAAGGACTACTGGGTTGCTTATACAGTTCATAGACAAGTGAAAGTGGATACTCTAAAATGCGCAAGATAAGCGTGAGTGCTATAGATGGCCTTCTCGTGGGGATACGGGAACGGATCCATAGTGGTGTATTGATATGGTGAATATGTGGACTCGTGTGCGCCACCTCAAAAGGGTTACTTGCAGGCGTAGTTCAGGATAGCCACTGAGTCAAAGCTGGCTTGTTGCAGTTAAACTCCACCACCCCTTTGTTGATACTGATGCATATGTAGATAGTTCTGATGTAAGTCTTGCTGGGTACATTTGTACTCACGTTTACTTAATTTATGTTTTGCAGAGAGACTTCAGTCTCACTAGTAGTTCCGCGTGGACTTCGACATTTAGCTTGTTACCTCAGCTACGATCTTGTGCCCTCGGCAGAGTCTTGTAGATAGTCAGGCTTCTCAGCCTTTTTCATTTGTAGTTGTGTGTACTCAGACAAGTTAAGCTTCCGCACGTGCTTATTACTTGTATGACTTGAATGTTGGGTCATCAGACCCATGTTTGTAATATCTGGCTCCTCGGAGCCTAATGAATAAATACTTTGAGTCATAGAGTTTTGTTGTGATGCCATGTTGTATTTGCACATATCGGGCATATTGTGTGTATGATTTTGAAATGCTTGGTATGTGTGGGATCCGACAACCTAGTTGTTTATTCTTGGTAGCCTCTCTTACCGGGAAATGTCTCCTAGTGCTTCCACTAAGCCATGGTAGCTTGCTACTGCTCCGGAACACTTAGGCTAGCCGGCATGTGTCCTTCTTTGTTCCTGTGTTTGTCCCTTCGGGGAAATGTCACGCGTTGTTCGTTTAAGTCCTTGTAGCTTTCTACGACTTGGGTTCATACGTTGATGATCGACACGTTCGTTGCTGGGTCATGTATGTCTGTCCCTGTAAGTTAGCGCCCCCTTGGGTTTACGACTAGTCATGTCGGCCCGGGTTCTTTGTCATATGGATGCTAGCGACACTATCATATACATGAGCCAAAAGGCACAAATGGTCCGGGCCAGTTAAGGTGGCACCTGTGGGATACCGTTCATGAGGCCGCAAAGTGATATGATGTGTTACATGCTAGATCGGTGTGACTTGGGATCGGGGACCTGACAGCTTTGGTATCAGAGCCTGACTGCCTGTAGGATTACCAAGCCAAACTGGTTGAAGTCGTGTCTAGAAATGCTTTAGTTATATAAGGGAATTGATTGTGGAAGGGAAGGTAAGGATCTTTTTAGTAATTTACCTCATTTCCTTCTGATCCGAGTCAACCTCTTCTCTTCTACGGGGATTAAGAACTAGGCTTCTCTTCTTTCTGTCAGGATCATGTGTTACTAATCCGTAGACTTATAAGATTGATGGATTCAAGTCTTAGTTCAGTTCCTACTACCTCTGTGTGTTCATAGCTGGTCTCAGAACCTTGATATTGTGATGTTGAGTGGTCATGCCACTATTTTGCAGGATGTCTCAAATCCTTTTAGAGCATTTACAGCCGTTATGCTATCCGAGTCATCCCAGGTTTCTAAATAGTCTGATGCATTTGCAACTCCCTTCTTTCCGTTTCTGATGTTCCGTTGGGCCAGATTAACCACACTAACCAGTGTGTTGAGGTACTTCATTGCCTCGGTATGTATGTTGGAGCTATTATTATGACCCTATGTGTCTTAGGGAATCACCTAGTAATCTAGCCATGTTTTGTGTTCCAGTGTGATGATTCTGGCCATCATTCTCGAAAGCATCTCGTGATGTTATTAGTTAGTAGGTATTCTTTTCCTGGGTTTTTGAACCGGAGATTCACCCTACCTACTTCTTGTTGATAGTGTTGCTAGTTCCTTTAGGGTAATAGTAACCTTGCGATAGTCCTCGAGGTCCGTGGTATATCGTTCTTCCAATACCATGAACCATCATGGCAGAAGTTATTTTGAACTAAAAGATCACAACCAGGGTGCTCTCGAGGAGTAATCCATTCATATTTGTGACTCTGCCAATCCTACTTCTCTGCATGGGTTATCCGGAAGAAATATGTTGAACTTGTTCGGCATACTAATCTATGTATCCACAACTCAGAAAGTTATATGTTCCTTGAGTTGTCCATTTCGGTTGTATTCCGACCATCTTCTATCAGTTGATAGTCACGAGTATGTGTGCAATCGTGCTCATCGATGCCTATTATTCTTGTGGTCCGTCAAGCCGTTCTATTTCAGAATGACTAGGAGAAACAAACTCAAGTACCTCATCCATTTCTAGGATTGGGTCAAAGCAGTTGTATTCCGCAGATCAAATGTCACTCCAGCTTTTGTTCTGCTCTACCCTGGAGTATTACCCCTTTTATGTCAGGATTCTCATGAGAATTGCACCACCTCTTATGAATTCTTGATGACGTGATACTTCTCGCCATCCTCGTTCATTTCTCGGTCTCCGTGTTATTGTAACCGGAATACTGACAAGTGAATCGTGATGTGTGAAATCAATACTCCTAGCAACCACGTTGCTTGGTAGTTAATGGGCAATACTCTCATTCTTAGTGTGCTGGTTATTGAATCATCATCATAAGATTGATCGTGCTACCTAGTCCTTATTTCTGGTGCACACTTTGATCCACGAGTTGGGAATTTGTCAAATCCCTTGCTCTCTTGATCATATCGTCTTGCCCTGAAAAGCAAGATTGTTCTCGAGCTTAGTAACATATCGGTGGTTCGTGATTTTCCGATTATCTTCTCGGAAGTATCACCAGGTTGTCCCCTGACCGTTATGTTGAGTTCGTGTTCAAATGGTTTCCCTATAAACCACCTCTTCTCCAAGAATCTGTGGGATACCCCCTGAGCTACTTGGTTAAGCTAAACAACAACTTGGAGAGTTGGAAGATAAAAGCTTTGCCTAACCTAGTTCATTTCAAAGGGATATCTTTTGTGTGTGTGTGTTGAAGAAAGATGATATCTTCATCGATTGACCCTCATGACCAGTTGTTGGACCTATTGCCTTATCCAATCTTTGATTTGAGTATGGGCTATCGTCAAGTCAAATCAGAACCAACGATGTTCGTAATGTTGTCTTACTCGTGATTGATCCCTTGAGCATACACCATTACATCTTTGGGTGTGACCAATGCTATCCCCATGTTCACTTAATTGTGGGATTCCATCTATATGAAAGCCTGAAGAATTGTTGTTGAGCCCGCAGCAACATTTTACCTTCTCCATGATTCATGTTGAACATTAAAGCTAGCGTTGGAAACTTTGTAAGCATTATCTTCTTGTCCCGTTCATGAAGAATATGTTTGGTGTAAGAAGTGACTTCCTCTAATTCATGCGCATTTGATGCAAGTTGCCATCGTGAATTCGAGAAAGTTTGTTTTGCTTCCTCTGGAATCGTCCCAAGTTAATCACGCATATGTGCGAAGTACTCTATGGTTTGATAGGTTGGCTGCCTCCATTTCATATGTGTTTCCTAGCACACCAAGCCACTGATTGACTTGTTCTAGGTGAAGAAGTCTAATTTAAGTGCACAAGACTTCAATATCCTCGATGATGGTTCCCTACCAGGACTCGGTAGTGTTTTGTTGTAAGACTACCATGTGGTCATGTTTGTCTGGGACAGCGTGTTCACATGGGTGTAGCAGAACCCGCTCATGTTTTGGAGCTTGCTATCGTAGTTCATCTCCTGAGAATCTCGCAACATCATCTCGTTGAATTGTGTTGCAAACTTTCTTTTCCAGACATGCAGTCTGGAATATCCTGACGCCAATCAGATCTGAATCTCAGGGAGATATGATGGTTGGAACATTCCCAACATTGCATTTTGTCCCCAGCTTGCACCGCCATTGTGCCATCTTACCCTGAGTTGCCCTCTCGGTAATTACTGCTCAGGATTATCTTTAAAAGTGGGCTTATCATGGGTCCCATCCATTTCTGATGATAGATAAAAATCGTCCATTGCGTTGTCTTCAACGAGGTAGTCCACATCATCCATTCTAGTCTAAGTATGCCATTCTCTCTAACTCCTTCAAATGATCGATTGTGATTTGCCTTAGGCTAGTATAGAGAGTTTCAATGATCTTTGTATCAAAAGTAATTCTTTTTGCCACTAAAGGGATTAATCTATGAGTCACCTTCTCCAAGGTGTCCCGTTTGTTATGAAGGGCAATCAACTCCTCGCTACGTTGACACCCGTTCACCACCTTCTTAAGCGTGGATTTTTTGCCTACCAAATTGAACCTTTGCCATCTGCTCTCCTCCATCCTCCCTGATGTGTGTTTTGAGTCTCAGCTCAAGAGACGTTCCTACATCTCACTCCATAAATTGATCTTGAGGTGCTCGATCTTCGAGAAGATCAATTCCTATAGAGTTTCTTTCTGTCGTGTTGGATGAAGATCTCGAAAGCAAAGATGTCAAGATCAATTTGAAGCAATGAATTAACATCTTCGAGAAGGGCAGTTGGATCAAGAAGATTGTGATAGTTTTCTGACATCCTTTCCTCTTACCTCACGTCTTGAATCTCGGGACGAGATTCTTGTTTAGTGGGGGTGAGTTGTCACAGCCCTAGAATTTTGATTGTAGATAGTTGCATCTCCATCCATGCATCATGTCTAAATTCTTTTGAATTTGAATTGGGGATTGATTCAACCCCTAGCACCAAAAGAACTCAAGTAGGTTCAACTTAAAACATTTTCAATGAACCCAAAGTGCCTCAAGAAAAGTTCATGAATTTTGGTTAAGGTAGAAACCTCTGCCAAAAATGATGGATATATTTCTAGGACATTTTTGGATTTTTGAATTAACTCATATTGTATTTGAGTTGGAGCAAATAAATCCTATAATTATTTTTATTGCTCCAATGATTCTGAAACATTTTGTGGAGCTTTGGAATAATCCATATTGCATCTACAATAAATTTCAGAAGGAAAAAATGGTTTAGTATTAGTACTAAATCAAAACAGAGCAAAACAAATAGAAAACAGAAAGAAAAAAATAGGAAATAAGAAAACCTACCTGGAGGCCCACTTACCTGGCCAGCCCAACCCATCAGCGTCGTCGTCCTCCTGGCGCCAGTTAGCCAGGCGTGTGGCTGGCGCGCGCTCGCGCACGACGCGCCACGCCACCAGGGCGCCTACCTACCTCCCCAGGCTAGCGCGACGACGTGAGAAACCTCCTCGGTGCCATCCTGATCCGCCCGAACCGCTCACTCGCCCCCTGCCTCTCCCTCGCCCTCCAACGCCATGGCCGAAGCGCCTGCAAGCTCGCCGACGACCACCACTGTGGCCACCGGCCACCCCACTCCTCGCCGACGCGCCAAGAAGCTCCGCCTCGTTCCCCTCTTCCTCCTCACCGAGCCAAGTAAAATGCATTCATGGTCACTGAACTTGTATCAAAAGCTCATTACGGTCACTCTACATAAAAATACGATTAATACAGTCACTATATACGACTTAAAGTGATTCTACGGTCACTCCTTCACCGTATAGCTCCGTATTTTACTCTATTGACTGGTCAAACGTCACAGAACCCTCTCTCTACCTTTATATGGGTCCCACCCTTCAGCGGAAAAAAGAAATAAAACACTATGCTTCTAAGGGGAACGAACCAAGGATCAGCCGCAGGATCAAGGTGTGCACAATTTGTCGTGTTAGTAGCCGCCGCATGTGTGCATGCATGCATCCTGCGTGGGCGGGGCGGGCTTTCCTACTCCCTCTACATGCTACGTACGTATGTATATAGGACATTCTATGTCTTCTCCTACGCAGACGCATCCCCAGGGCGCGCCGCTCCACTCCATGCCGCATGCCATCGCCACCTGCACTCCGACGAGCCCGGCCACCATAGCCGCATGCATTCACGTAGCTCTCTCCCTGTGGTCACTAGACCTTTTTTAGAGAAACTGTAACAATTAGACCTAGTATCACGTACATGATTGCATGAGCTTATCTAGATGAGTTAGATACGGAGGTTGTCAGCGTAGTGAGCGCACCTACATGCTCATCATCCCTGTACATTCTGTCTCGTGCGACGATGGTGAATACAGTTGAGTCGGTGAATGAATCCAGATGAATAAAGTTGCATATAGTTGCAGTTGCAGTCTCTCTCGTGCTATCTCGTCTTGCATTCTCGACCAGCGTCTCGGGCACAAGCAGCTGACACCGGTGTGCTCGCTTGAACATGGCCATGTTCCCATTCACCGGCATGCACGCGCAGCCCCACAGGCCTTAGCTCGACAACATTTACACCATGATGAGCACGGCGAAGGTTCACACATCTAGGCCTTGCCACCGGCGACACGTAAACGATACCCACGATGGCGACAGCATCGAGGGCGTGCATCACCAGGAGGATGGCGAACCCGATGAAGAACTGCGACAATACGACATCACGCCTCGACCTCGTGTCATCTAAATAGCCCAATGAACTTGCGATAGTGTTGCGTGCGTTTAAGTATGTTGTGTGTGTTAATTAAATATGCTTTTTAAGTGTGTTGTGTGTGTGTCCTGTGAGTATATGTTTACGGAAAAACTAACGCCCACACATGTGGGCGTTTTCACATCGCCCACACGCCTCCATCACCACTCATTTTGCCACGTATAAATAGATGACATCAGCAAAAATCTTTTTGGTTTTTGGCTTAAAAATGTTTTATCTCCTTATTAGAAAAGCGGATTGAAAATCCGTTTTCACCATTAAATCCGTCTCGACGAGATCTTCAACACTAGACCCCATGTTGATATGTTTCGACGAATTTTTTTTGCCCAAAAGTTGCCATGATATTTATACTGTAGTTGCCATAGTGCTTAAACTAAAGTTGCCATGTGGAAATTTTAGTTTGTAGATCATGGCAATTTTAGTTTTTTGATGATGGCAATTCCAGTACTTTGACCATGAAAATATTTTTTTGTATGAACCATGGCAATTTTAAGTGCATGTATCATGGAAATTTTAGTTTATGGTGCATGGAAAGTCTAGTTTCTTAATTCCGCGTTTTATAATATGTCAAAATTTATTTTTAAATTTAGAAGAAAAATAGCTGAAACATATCATGGCAACTTCAGTGTAAACATCATGGCAATTCAAGTGCAATAGACACGGCAACTTTTAACCAAAAAAATTTCATCGAAATGTATTGATATGAGATCTAGTTTCGAAAATCTCGTCGCGAGGGATTTAATGGTGAAAACAGATCTTCAATCGGATTTTTCATTTAAGAGATAAAACATTTTAAAAACAGAAAATCCAAAAAGATTTCCACATGCATGCATACGGTGACATGGCGTAGTCTGTGTGTTATAGGGGCTGGTTTGGCTCCCACCACACGTGTGGGCGTTAGCGTTGTCCTATGTTTAACACGAAGTTGTGTTTTTTTTAATTGAGAAATTAGAACAAAGTTGTGTGTGGGTACAGTAGTTAGCGTACATGGTCTTTAGCAGATGATCGCTGGTTCGATTCTCCTGCAACGCATAGCGTTTTTTCACTAGCAGATGGGGCCCACATAAGGTAGAGAGAGGGTGTCGTGATGTTTGACCAGTCAACAGAGTAAAATACGGAGCTATACGGTGAGTCAGTGACCGTATAATCACCTCAAGTCATATATAATGACCGTATTAACCGTATTCTTAAGTACAATGACCAAAGTGAGCTTTTGGCACAAGTTCAATGACCACGGATGCATTTTACTCCATCGAGCCACATGGTGCCTGAAGCCTCTGGACGCCGCCAACACCGTCGTTCCCCTCGTCGGTCGCCGTGGATCCTCGTCGTCGATTCGGGAGCTACAGGACCTCCTCGAGCACTCTGAGCATCTCTGAGAGATCACTGTGAGCCCCATGCCGTTTCCCCCTTCTTCCCCTGTCGGCGCCCGCCCTCTAGCTGGCCACCGCGCGAGTCCCGAGCGCCACCGGCCGCCATGGCCGACGAGCACAAGCTGTCGTGCTCCCCTGGCTCGCTAGATGTTGCGCGCGTGCTCCTGCTCGATGTAGCCCCCACCTGTGCCGCCCCGTTCGCTTGCTGCGAGCTGCAGCGCTGCGCCCGCTGGAACCCGAACTCCGGCCGCCGCCTCGCTCGCCACTGCCGACGCCACTGCTCACCCCAGCTCCTCTCGCTTGCTCCATCAAATGCGCGCGAACCACAGCAACCTGTAGCCGCAAACCACGCGTGAAATGGTGCCCTGTAGCGAGAGCACGGTACCTCCGCCGTCGGGCTGGTCATCGCCGGCCAAAGTCCGATGATGATGACATGGCACCTGATACGTCTCCAATGTATCTATAATTTATGAAGTATTCATGCGATTATATTATCTGTTTTGGATGTTTATGGGCTTTACTAAACACTTTTATATTATTTTTGGGACTAACCTATTAACCGAAGGCACAGCCCAAATTGTTGTTTTCTTGCCTATTTTAGTGTTTCGAAGAAAAGGAATATCAAACAAAGTCCAAACGGAATGAAACCTTCTAGAGAGTTATTTTTGGAACGGAAGCAATCCAGGAGACTTGGAGTAGACGGCAGGGAAGCTTCGAGGAAGCCACTAGGCAGGGAGGCGCGCCCTACCCCCTGGGCGTGCCCCCCACCCTCGTGGGCCCCTCGTGGCTCCCCTGACCGACTTCTTTCGCCTATATATGTCCATATACCCTAAAAACATCAAGGAGCACAATGGATCGGGAGTTCCGCCGCCGCAAGCCTCTGTAGCCACCGAAAACCAATCTAGACCCGTTCCGGCACCCTGCCGGAGGGGGGGATCCCTCACCGGTGGCTATATTCATCATCCCGGCGCTCTCCATGACGAGGAGGGAGTAGTTCACCCTCAGGCTGAGGGTATGTACCAGTAGCTATGTGTTTGATCTCTCTCTCTCCTGTTCTTGATTTGGCACGATCTTGATGTATCGCGAGCTTTGCTATTATAGTTGCATCTTATGATGTTTCTCCCCCTCTACTCTCTTGTAATGGATTGAGTTTTCCCTTTGAAGTTATCTTATCGGATTGAGTCTTTAAGGATTTAAGAACACTTGATGTATGTCTTGCATGTGCTTACCTGTGGTGACAATGGGATATCACGTGATCTACTTGATGTATGTTTTGGTGATCAACTTGCGGGTTCTGTGACCTCGTGAACTTATGCATAGGGGTTGGCACACGTTTTCGTCTTGACTCTCCGGTAGAAACTTTGGGGCACTCTTTGAAGTACTTTGTGTTGGATTGAATAGATGACTCTGAGATTGTGTGATGCAAATCGTATAATCATACACACGGATACTTGAGGTGACATTAGAGTCTTGGCTGATATGTATCTTAAGGTGTTATTCTAGTACGAACTCTTGAATAGATTGATCCGAAAGAATAACTTTGAGGTGGTTTTGTACCCTACAATAATCTCTTCGTTTGTTCTCCGCTATTAGTGACTTTGGAGTGACTCTTTGTTGCATGTTGAGGGATAGTTATATGATCCAATTATGTTATTATTGTTGAGAGAACTTGCACTAGTGAAAGTATGAACCCTAGGCCTTGTTTCCTAGCATTGCAATACCGTTTACGCTCACTTTTATCATTAGTTACCTTGCTGTTTTTATATTTTCAGATTACAAAAACCTATATCTACCATCCATATTGCACTTGTATCACCATCTCTTCGCCGAACTAGTGCACCTATACAATTTACCATTGTATTGGGTGTGTTGGGGACACAAGAGACTCTTTGTTGTTTGGTTGCAGGGTTGTTTGAGAGAGACCATCTTCATCCTACGCCTCCCACGGATTGATAAACCTTAGGTCATCCACTTGAGGGAAATTTGCTACTGTCCTACAAACCTCTGCACTTGGAGGCCCAACAACGTCTACAAGAAGAAGGTTGTGTAGTAGACATCAAGCTCTTTTCTGGCGTCGTTGCCGGGGAGGTTAGAGCTTGAAGGTATATCTTTAGATATTGCAATCGAATCTTTTAGTTTCTTGTTTTATCACTAGTTTGGTCTATTAAATAAAACTACAAAGAAATGGAATTGAGGGTTCCTCATATGCTTCATCTTTTTAATGTCTTCCGTGAAAATAAGAATTCCAATAATTGTGCTCAATTGCTAGAGGAATAATGCATTAGAATGTTTGGCACTAAATATTTGAATGATGAGGATGATTGCAATGTTGTTAATATGAATTCTATGAATATCCATGATGCTAATGATATGCAAAGCCACAAGCTTGGGGATGCTATGTTTGATGAAGATGATATTTTTAGTCCCCCAAGTTTTGATGTGCAAATTTATTATGATGAAAGCATGCCTCCTATCTATGATGATTATTGTGATGACACGTATGCCATAAAGAATAAAGATAACCATGAAACTTGTCATCATGATTTTAATTTTCAATTGGATTATGGTTCACATGATAATTATTTTGTTGAGTTTGCTCCCACTACTATTCATGAGAAGAAGTTTGCTTATGTGGAGAGTAGTAAAATTTATATGCTTGTGCATCATGAAAATAATGCTTTATGTGATGGTTATATTGTTGAATTCATTCATGATGCTACTGAAAATTATTATGAGGGAGGAATATATGCTTGTAGGAATTACAATAATATCAAGTTTCCTCCCTATGTGTTGAAAATCTTGAAGCTATGCTTGTTTTGCTTTCCTATGCTAGTTGATTCTTGTTCCCATAAGTTGTTTGTTCACAAAATCCCTATGCATAGGAAGTGGGTTAGTCTTAAATGTGCTAGTCATATGCTTCATGATGCTCCCGTTATGTTTCAATCCTTATCTTTTATGTGAGCATCATTGAAATCATCATGCCTAACTAGAAAGGCAATAAAGAAAAGCGCTCTTTGGGAGACAATCCAATATTTACCCCTACTGTTTTTGTTTGTTCACATGATTAAGCTACTGTAGTAATCATGTTTTATAGCTTTTGTTTCAATAAAGTGCCAAGTAAGACCTTTAGGATAGCTTACGGTGATAGTTAATTTGATCTTGCTGAAAAACAGAAACTTTTGTGCGCACGAGATTAGTTTTCATAAATCACAAGAACGTGCTTTTCAGTTGATTATTTTTGCAGAAGATTAATAAACAAATTTCTTAGGACTTCCTATTTTCTCACAATTTTTCGAGTTCCAGAAGTATCCGTTTGATAGAGATTTCTACATACTGTTCTGTTTTTGACAGATTCTGTTTTCATTGTGTTGTTTGCTTATTTTGATGAATCTATGAGTAGTATCGCGGGGTATGAACCATAGAGAAGTAGTGATACAGTAGATATTACACCCATATGAATTTAGAATGAGTTCACAACAGTACCTAAGTGGTGATTTATTTTCTTATACTAACGGAGCTTACGAGTTTTCTGTTGAGTTTTGTGTTGTGAAGTTTTCAAGTTTTGGGTAAAGATTCGATGGACTATGGAATAAGGAGTGGCAAGAGCCTAAGATTGGGGATGCCCAAGGCACCCCAAGGTAATATTCAAGGACAACCAAGAGCCTAAGCTTGGGGATGCCCCGGATGGCATCCCCTCTTTCGTCTTCGTTCATCGGTAACTTTACTTGGAGCTATATTTTTATTCACCACATGATAGGTGTTTTGCTTGGAGCGTCATTTTATTTTGTTAGTATTTGCTTGCTGTTATTTAGAATAATGTTTACATCTTTATTTTCAATAAAAATGTCAAGGATAGCCTTTACCATGCTTATTTTGCAAGTATACATGTTGTTGTTTCAAAACAGAAAGTTTACCGCTGTTGCAAAAATTCCCTAGAAAAGTCACAATATGATGACATGTTGAAACTTTTTGCATCTTGAGCTCTGATAGATTTTCTACAGCGTGGTAGAATTTCATAATGTTTGGAGTTAGGGAAGTATGATGAATCTTCCATTCTTTACATACTGTACTGTTTTGGCAGATTGCTGTTATGTTTGCATTGTTTGCATATGTTTGCTTGTTTAATGATTCTATTTGAGGATAGGAGTATTAAATATGCAGAGGCATTTAGTATGCAATGTTGAATAATAATTTTAGTGATTTGTTACAGTAGAAAATGATAAGGTTTTTGCATTGGTTTATACTAACTTGTCTCACGAGTTCTTGTTGAGTTTGGTGTGGATGAAGCTTTCGAGATTTAGGAAACCGTGATATGAGAGGAATTAAGGAGACACAAAAGCTCAAGCTTGGGGATGCCCAAGGCACCCCAAGATAATATTTCAAGAAGTCTCAAGCATCTAAGCTTGGGGATGCCCCGGTAGGCATCCCACCTTTCTTCTTCAACAATTATCGGTTAGTATCGGTTGAGCCTAAGTTTTTGCTTCTTCACATGATGAGTGATATCCTTGAAATGTCGTTTTATTTTGTTTTGCTTGCTGTTTGAATAATATCCCAAGATCTGAAATTCTTAAATGAGAGAGAGTCTTCACATAGCTACATAATTATTTAACTACTCATTGATCTTCACTTATATCTTTTTGGAGTAGTTTGTCATTTACTCGTGTGCTTCACTTATATCCTATGAGTAAATGGTTGAATGATTTGAATGTCATAAATCTGAAATTATATATGTTTCATATGCCTTATCCCATGGGGAGTAATGACTTCACATATAAGAAGTAGAGGTGGTAAATTTTTGAAGGTTAGCAAACATTGTATTGGTCACTTGAACAATTCATGAAAGAATATTGAAGGAAGAGAGATTTCACATATAAATATACTATCTTGGACATCTTCTATGATTGTGAGCCCCATTAATTATTTTCAAACCTGAGCAAATTAGTTGAAGTTGGACAAGGAAGACAACATAATGAGTTATGCTTGGGTATATTTGTATAGAAGTTATATTGTTATGGATCCTCTAACATGTGGTGCTTGCTATTTAGAATCCTTTGCTAGCGAAAATATCTGTACTAAGCGGGAATACTGCTTGTGCATCCAAATTCCTTGAACCAAGTTTATTCCATGAGTGTCCACCATATCTACCTATATGCGGTATTTACCTGCCGTTCCAAGTAAATTTGCATGTGCCAAACTCTAAACCTTCAAATAATAATCTGTTTTGTACGCCCGAATCGCTCATGTAGCGACTAGGGGCTTTCTGTATCTTCCATGCTAGGTGGGTTATTCTCATGATGAGTGGACTCCGCTCATCATTCACGAGAAAATGGCTGGTAACTGGGATGCCCAGTCCTATGATCAAAAGATCAAAAACAAATTCACAAATAATTTAAACAAACTCCCCCAGGATTGTTGATAGTTGGACGGCGCTCGTTGTTTCGGACAAGCCGTGGAGTGTGATTGTTGGCGGAGGGGGAGTAAAATCTTTACCTTTCTGTTTGGGAACCACCTATAATGTATCTAGTATGGAAGATATTGGGAACTCTTGGTCGTTATGTTGACAATGAAAGCATACCTCTCAAAATTATTTTCATCTCTGTTTTAGCTTCGAGCTCTGGCACCTCTGCAAATCCCTGCTTCCCTCTGTGAAGGGCCTATCTTTTACTTTTATGCAAGAGTCAGTAGTATTCCTTCTCATTCCAACCTATTTTTAGTTGGCAAGCATCATGTGATGGAAGATCTAAGCATATATGACCATTCAAATATAATTGATCATGAATTATTATTGTTGACAATTATCTATATGATAAGTAAGTTGGGAGGCGAAACATTAAGCCCCTATCTTTCTCTGTGTTCGATGGATGCTATTTGTTCTAAAAATATGCTTTGAGT
Organism: Triticum aestivum; assembly: GCF_018294505.1. Taxonomy (NCBI): domain Eukaryota; kingdom Viridiplantae; phylum Streptophyta; class Magnoliopsida; order Poales; family Poaceae; genus Triticum; species Triticum aestivum. Next base: position 266,439,151 of record NC_057796.1, on the reverse strand, counting down.
GGTAGCAATCATGGAAGACTATATGATACTTGAGTATGTGGGATTTGCTAAATCAAAGCTCTTACATAGACCCTTCCTGAAAATAAGATGAATTGCAATTGTTTGATGACTGAGAACTGTTTGTTAGTTTTCAAGAAAGTTTGTGATCTATACTTTAACATGTGAATAGCTTTTTACTTGATCATGAGAAGTTTCATGATATGAGCTACTGTTATGATATATAATGATGCTAAAAAAAGTGATTGGAACTAATATTGATCAAACTTATGCACTTGCTAGCATTCACACTTCATAAATTATTTCTTTTATCATTTACCTACTCGAGGACGAGCAGGAATTAAGCTTGGGGATGCTGATACGTCTCCAACGTATCTATAATTTATGAAGTATTCATGCGATTATATTATCTGTTTTGGATGTTTATGGGCTTTACTAAAACTTTTATATTATTTTTGGGACTAACCTATTAACCGGAGGCCTAGCCCAAATTGTTGTTTTCTTGCCTATTTCAGTGTTTCGAAGAAAAGGAATATCAAACGGAGTCCAAACGGAATGAAACCTTCGGGAGAGTTATTTTTGGAACGGAAGCAATCCAGGAGACTTGGAGTAGACGGCAGGGAAGCTTCGAGGAAGCCACGAGGCAGGGAGGCGCCCTACCCCCTGGGCGCGCCCCCACCCTCGTGGGCCCCTCGTGGCTCCCCTGACCGACTTCTTTCGCCTATATATGTCCATATACCCTAAAAACATCAGGGAGCACAATAGATCGGGAGTTCCGCCGCCACAAGCCTCTGTAGCCACCGAAAACCAATCTAGACCCGTTCCGGCACCCTGCCGGAGGGGGGGATCCCTCACTGGTGGCTATCTTCATCATCCCGGCGCTCTCCATGACGAGGAGGGAGTAGTTCACCCTCGGAGCTGAGGGTATGTACCAGTAGCTATGTGTTTGATCTCTCTCTTTCTCTCTCTCTCTCTCTCTCTCTCTCTCTCTCTCTCTCTCGTGTTCTTGATTTGGCACGATCTTGATGTATCGCGAGCTTTGCTATTATAGTTGGATCTTATGATGTTTCTCCCCCTCTACTCTCTTGTAATGGATTGAGTTTTCCCTTTGAAGTTATCTTATCGGATTGAGTCTTTAAGGATTTGAGAACACTTGATGTATGTCTTGCATGTGCTTATCTGTGGTGACAATGAGATATCACGTGATCTACTTGATGTATGTTTTGGTGATCAACTTGCGGGTTCTGTGACCTCGTGAACTTATGCATAGGGGTTGGCACACGTTTTCGTCTTGACTCTCCGGTAGAAACTTTGGGGCACTCTTTGAAGTACTTTGTGTTGGATTGAATAGATGACTCTGAGATTGTGTGATGCATATCGTATAATCATACCCACGGATACTTGAGGTGGCATTGGAGTATCTAGGTGACATTAGGGTCTTGGTTGATATGTGTCTTAAGGTGTTATTCTAGTACGAACTCTTGAATAGATCGATCCGAAAGAATAACTTTGAGGTGGTTTCATACCCTACAATAATCTCTTCGTTTGTTCTCCGCTATTAGTGACTTTGGAGTGACTCTTTGTTGCATGTTGAGGGATAGTTATATGATCCAATTGTGTTATTATTGTTGAGAGAACTTGCACTAGTGAAAGTATGAACCCTAGGCCTTGTTTCCTAGCATTGCAATACCGTTTACGCTCACTTTTATCATTAGTTACCTTGCTGTTTTTATATTTTCAGATTACAAAAACCTATATCTACCATCCATATTGCACTTGTATCACCATCTCTTCGCCGAACTAGTGCACCTATACAATTTACCATTGTATTGGGTGTGTTGGGGACACAAGAGACTCTTTGTTGTTTGGTTGCAGGGTTGTTTGAGAGAGACCATCTTCATCCTACGCCTCCCACGGATTGATAAACCTTAGGTCATCCACTTGAGGGAAATTTGCTACTGTCCTACAAACCTCTGCACTTGGAGGCCCAACAACGTCTACAAGAAGAAGGTTGTGTAGTAGACACCAGCACCTCATTAGGGCCTAATCACCATGCTACTTAACCCCCTGACCCACTTACATATGGGCCCCACGCCCATAATTGACCATAGCATAATTCCTGTTTAGTTTTAACTAATCATAGTGGCCCCACGCGTCAGCGTTGACCTTGCTAACGTGGCCCTTGACCGACCCCACCCGTCAGTGACCCAAGCCAGCAATGTGACACTGACTAGTGGGTCTCATTGGTCAGGTTTGACCAGGATGACCTCTATTGACTTGCTGACGTCGTGCTGATGCAGTGCTGACGCCATAATTGTTTCCTGGATATTTAATAAATCAGAAATGATTAATGAATTTTGGAAAATACCTAAAACTTCTAAAATTCATAGAATTTAAACCGTAGCTCATTATGAAATAATTTATCTATAAAAAATTATCAGAAAAATCTAATCTATCCATCTGTACCATTTCCATGCATGTTTGAACAACTTTAACCTACTGATAAAGTCAAATCTAATAAAGGGCATTTCAAATGCTTCTTTTGAAGTTTGAATTTGAATCTTTGATTCAAATGAACTTCAACTAACATGGTAGCAATTTGCATTACCTCAAATCACAACATATTGCCATGTCACATTCATGCATCATATTGTTGCATTGCATTGATTGTGTTCTTTCTTGTTTGCCGATGTTTGTCCCCTCTTGGTAGACGTGGTTCCGACGATGAGTTCGATGACACCGATGAAGAGCTATACTATCTTCAGAAGTGTCAGGGAAGCAAAACCCCCTTGATCACTCCGATACAATCCCACTCTCTCGCTTCTGCTCTCTTTTACTACATTAGGACAACAGCAATTCAATTGTTACATGTTGCGGTAGTTGAACCCCTTTCCTCTGCATGACCTGTCATTGCCACAGTAAATAGATGAAACCCACTAGCATGAGTAGGATTTGTTTGAGCCATGATGTGCCTACTCATTCATGCTTGTTTGTCATGCCTGCTATGCTTAGAGTTGTGTCGGATCTGATTCATCTGGGATGAATTGGAATGTGGTGAACATGTCTTACTGTTGAGAGCTAAGTGTGTGAACACGATTTGGTAAAGGTAGCGGTGAGAGGCCATGTAGGAGTACATGGTGGGTTGTCTCATTGAAACCGTCCTCAGGAACTGAGTTTTGTGTCTGTGATCCAAGACAGTTACTACCACACATTGGGCTCCGGGCACTCCAAGCTCTGTCGACTTATTAATCAACCTGATCTCTGTCCAGGAGTTGCAACTAGTTTCTGGTGTTTGTAGGTAGTGCTAGTAGACTACCAAGTGGCACCCAGTACAGGTGGGCTTGGGACAGACTAGGTGCAGTGGCACGGTGTACCAAGTGGCACCCGTTTGGTGGGCTTGGGAACCCTGCTCACATCGTTTGGGGCCGTGAGCGACACCCCCGCCAGATCTCCTTGCGGATGGAACCCGAATAGGTGATAAACCTAGACTTGAGACTTGCTTGGTTAGTCAGGTAGTGGCCGACTCCCTCGCCAGGCTTCCGCTTGAAGGTTGCCGAGATACACGACGTGTACATGGTGGTAAGTGGCGAGAGCGTGTGTGAAGAAGTACACCCATGCAGGGTTAACATGATCTATTCGAATAGCCGCGTTCGCGGTAAAGGACTACTGGGTTGCTTATACAGTTCATAGACAAGTGAAAGTGGATACTCTAAAATGCGCAAGATAAGCGTCAGTGCTATGGATGGCCTTCTCGTAGGGATACGGGAGCGGATCCATAGTGGTGTATTGATATGGTGAATATGTGGACTCGTGTGCGCCACCTCAAAAGAGTTACTTGCAGACGTAGTTCAGGATAGCCACTGAGTCAAAGCTGGCTTGTTGCAGTTAAACTCCACCACCCCTTTGTTGATACAGATGCATATGTAGATAGTTCTGATGTAAGTCTTGCTGGGTACATTTGTACTCACGTTTGCTTAATTTATGTTTTGCAGAGAGACTTCAGTCTCACTAGTAGTTCCGCGTGGATTTCGACGTTTAGCTTGTTACCTCAGCTACGATCTTGTGCCCTCGGCAGAGTCTTGTAGATAGTCAGGCTTCTCAGCCTTTTTCATTTGTAGTTGTCTGTACTCACACAAGTTAAGCTTCCGCACGTGCTTATTGCTTGTATGACTTGAATGTTGGGTCATCAGACCCATGTTTGTAATATCTGGCTCCTCGGAGCCTAATGAATAAATACTTTGAGTCGTAGAGTTTTGTTGTGATGCCATGTTGTATTTGCACATATCGAGCATATTGTGTGTATGATTTTGAAATGCTTGGTATGTGTGGGATCCGACAACCTAGTTGTTTATTCTTGGTAGCCTCTCTTACCAGGAAATGTCTCCTAGTGCTTCTACTGAGCCATGGTAGCTTGCTACTGCTCCGGAACACTTAGGCTGGCCGGCATGTGTCCTTCTTTGTTCCTGTGTCTGTCCCTTCGGGGAAATGTCACGCGCTGTTCCTTTAAGTCCTTGTAGCTTGCTACGACTTGGGTTCATACATTGATGATCCACACGTTCGTTGCTGGTCATGTATGTCTGTCCCTGTAAGTTAGCGCCACCTTGGGTTTACGACTAGTCATGTCAGCCCGGGTTCTTTGTCATATGGATGCTAGCGACACTATCATATACGTGAGCCAAAAGGTGCAAACGGTCCGGGCCAGGTAAGGTGGCACCTGTGGGAATACCGTGCGTGAGGCCGCAAAGTGATATGATGTGTTACATGCTAGATCGGTGTGACTTGGGATCGGGGTCCTGACACCCGGTGGGACCGATCGCCACTTCGGTTAGACCGAAATGTTACGAAGGGAAACAGAGAGTTTGCATTCCCATATCGGTGAGACCGAGATCCCTATCGGTAAGAGCGAACTGATTAGGGTTTGTGGATATGGCTATGTCAAGTGAACTCGGTGGCGCCGGATAGATCAAATCGGTGGGGCCGAGTTTGACTTTAGTTTTAGGACATATGTGGAAATGAGAAAGTGGTTGAGGGATTTTGGAGCATATCACTAAGCATTTTGAGCAAGAAAGCCATTAAGCAACACCTCGTCCCCTTTTAATAGTATTGGCTTTCCTATATACTCAATGTGATCTTGGATCACTAAAATGAAAATGTAGAGTCTTGATCTTTTGCCAATGTGTGTCCTTAGCATTTTGAGGGGTCCACATCTCTAGTACATGCCATACCAATCATTGAACTTTCTGAAATATTGATCTTGAAAGAGTATTAGTTCAATGGGCTATATGTTGTTATGAATTACCAAAACCACCCGGGGATTAGTTGCACTTTCAACTAGTAGTACGTAATACTACTCGGAGTACTCTACTATCATACTAGTAAACTTTGCGCTTGGCTGTTCGCCTCTTCGGGAAGTCGAACAATGATGGTACTAGTAGAGTGTATGCATGCTTCTAGCAATCTGACATGGAATTAATTGTTGCACGTCCACCGCCTGAGCGAGGGAGAGCTTGCATAGTCAGAAGTTTCTCCTTGACCTACGAGCCACCGCGCGGAAGCTTCTCCTCGTTCTGCAAGTTGACGGGACACAACAAAGTAATGCTAGTCCATACTGCCTCCTTTCCGGTTAATATGGCTTGATTTGAAATGAGATAAATACACTGGTTGTCACTATATGTTTTGTAAAAATATGATCAGTGGACTTCATAATACGCTCATTGCGGTCAATATATACATTTTTGGGTGTTTATACGGTCACTAGCTCACCCTGGCTGAGTATGTGGGTGCATGCACGTGTAGGTTGAGCACTTGAGCATGGCCGTGTGTGTTCCATCGTGTGCTCGGACATGCATGCATTAGGGCATCGCACGTGTTTCTGCGTGCATGTGTACGTGTGACTGTTGCATGCATGCACGAGGTTGTAGTCCCTCACATTCACATGTTCATATGTCAATGCTTTGTCAAAATTTTGCATGCAAGGTTTAATCATTTGTTGTTCACGCATGCATTCCCGATATTAATACGTTGGTAAAGACAATTTCTTGAGGAAAATGAGCCCAAGAATTGAGTATAGAGGGGACCAATAAACCAGGACGGAGGGAGTACTAGTAATGAACCGGAAGGAGGGAGTAGGTACTACGTAAACAACGTGCAGTAACAAGATTCCTCTATGCGCATCTAGTCTATGTGTCACGCAAGAAAATAGATATAAGTACAAGTGAGACTGAGGAACGGCCATACACGTAGGGGGAGTACGTGCAGGGGCCACTCAGGAGCAGTCAAATCACAGAGTAAGTTAGTCGGACGAAGCAACCATTAAAAGGTTGATATGGAGAGAAAAAGAAAACCACTCCACTATATATACACTAGCAGGAGCCTAAGCTACAAGCCTGCTTGCTTTGGTTGCTCTCTTCACAAGCATAGAATGATGGTGGCCACAGCGCTGGTCACAGATCCGGCCTGATCCCGGCGCCGAGGGAAGCAGACGATGTTCTGTGTAGATGCGGTCGACAGCGGCGAGGAAGAAAACCCACTATCGGTGCGTCCCGATCGGGGGTCCCCGCGGTATGGGCTGATACCGCCTCCCACCGCCCTTCTAGCTACACCCCGACGTCTCGTGTACAACTTCCTTTTGGAGCCGGCTTGCTCCACTACCGCAGCTCCCCACGTAGCTCCATCTCCATGTGGATTTTTCTCTACTTCTACCGGCTTCTATTTGTGATGAGTTTATGTCTCATGAACTAGTGTCACTAATATTATTCTAATCACACTTCTTCAATATCTTTGCCAACCGGGATTCTTAGCTCGATTTTAGTGGAACTACACAAAAGCATCGTATGATCCGAGGGGGCCAGGCTTCTTTCCTTCAACAGGTTCTACCTAGCCAGGAAATTAAATCTTGTTTAGGGTTTAGGGTTCAAGTCGTAGAGACCCCATCAATAGTTTTTTTTGTACACACTCTCACAACTTTTGTCTTTAGTTGTGAAGTAAATATTGGCTATGATCATTGAGATGCATCAGCATGCGTGTTAGTTTTCCTTTGTATTTGATGGAATGTTGTAACGGGGCAACCTTGGAGTTAGGATACATACATGAAACAAAATCATAAAGCTTCGTACTCCCCCCGGTTCTTTTTTGTATGCGTATAAGGCTACTCATAGTGGGGAGTATCATATACTAGTATCATGCATAAATTACATAGGGGACTAATAAACTAGGACGGAGGTAGTATGTGAGAGTGTATGGTGGGTCATGTGGTAAAATGTACTCCCTCCTTTCCGGTTTATTGGGCGCATCTCATTTTCTTAGTCTTATACCATATTATAAGTCTTATTTTCACTTCTTTCCACCACATGTTCACATTCCAAGGTGCATTAAATTGATACATGCAAGGGTTAAAAGAAACCAACCAATGCATGTAACCATTCCTACTCATTTAGTGGTCATCCATGCATATATTCTAATTAATGCAGATTAAAGTTTGAGTAATTTTGTAAACTATGAGATACATTTCTCCACTCATCATCTGGCTTGGTTGATGAGATTTCAAATTTAAGCCCTATATAAACCGGAAAAGAGGGAGTACTACGCAAAGAAAAAAGGACCAGAGGTGTCGCACAATGTCCAAGGAATATGGTGATAGTGGGAGGTGGGCCATGTAGTCACTGGGCTGCTGTGTTTCGCAATCCTTCGGTGTAAGAGTGGAGAAAGTTAGTTTCATCACAGAACAAATAAATAAGAGTGCAGACGCTCTACCGCTGCAGTAATAATGACCAATGAGCCGTAAAATCACATAGACCCGGTATAGTTAGTTGGATGGAAGAAGCAAACCATCACTCTATCTCTCTCATGCAGTACAGTATTCTTTTGGAAACCAACATTTCGTTTCGTTGGATCACGCCATCGAGCAAAACCGACATTTAAATCACGTATGTCACGTTCATGTCTCACCCTCCTCCACATACACGGTCGCTCGGCATGCCACTCACCGCAAACCGAGTATACGCAAACTTTCCCGCCTGCTTGTCGATGCATCGCGCCATGGAGTACTAGCACCACTGGAAGAGATAGACGAGGAGGGGGGATAGCTAGCTGTAGCACGGACTCCCAAGAACTTTTTTACATGCATGTTGTGGCCGACCGTGGTGACATTTGAACGCGGAGCAGTCGCATGCATCGGGAAGCGACGCGCACGGCGCTCCCTCGACCGGCGCGCCGCTTCAATGCCAGCACCAGTGAGAGGTCGCGTCCGCTCTGGCCGGGCATGAATGCAGCACTGACCATTTCGGGCGGGAACCGCGCACGGGTGATGAAGAGGGTTCGGGTTGGCCAGGGCGGTCAGGTTGGACGTAAGAAAATATTGATGCGTAATTAATAACGTAAATAATGTGCCAGTTGGACAAATATGATTGGAGATGGAGGTGGAGATGGAGATGGAGATGAAATTAAGAATTTTGCGTAAACATGGATATGCATGTCTATGTGTGTGTGCGCGCTCACACACATAGTGACGACTCTCGCGACTACTTGTACACAACATCGATGTCTCTTTCTCCCTACACACACACAAACTTAGTACCGCCTCATTTTGTTCCTAAGATAGGAATATCATAGGAGTGGGAAACAATATGAAGTGAGATAAATGGAGTACTGCGTACAAGAAGGAATGTACACACACTCACTTTGCCTCCGACATACCCGTGAGTACACGATGGAGCACATTTGTACATGAAGAGGCAGTTGACGTACGTAATAATTCGACCCTTTAATTTGTTCACTTAGTAATGGAGCGTCAGGGACCACACGTGAGCGATACAAACTACGACATGGAAGCGGGGGCGTGTTATTGATTGGGTTTTCTTTCTTGGTACGTTAAAAAATATTTCTCCGCCAGTTTTCATTTCTTTTTTTCGGGTGTCGTGGATTTGTCACTACAGATGTCCTAGTGTGAGGACTTAGTCGTGAGGCCAACGCATCTATGTGGTAACTTGAGAGGGGTTGATCGGGATGAGAGACGCGAGGCGGATCAACACACAAGACAAGGATTTAGACAGATTCGGGCCCCGGGAAACATCATCCGGTAATAGCCCTACATATTGTTTGTGGTTAGGTCTCATTATGCTCATGAGGGAGTCGCTGCATAAACCGGCTCTCCTAATTGTGTCTAGCCTTAGAGATTACTTCTCCTCCCTTGTTGGGGTGCCCTGCCCCTCCTTATATAAGTTGGAGGGGCGGGTTACATGTGGAGTCCTAGTAGGACTAGGACTATTCTATAACAAGCGGAATCCTAGTCTTGCCCCCTTAAGGGAAAACTCCTTTTGCCTTTCCTCGTAAACTGACCCACCATAGCATGAGCCGACCTTCTGGGCCTTGGGCCTTGTCATCTATTTGACCCGCCATCGGGGTCATCAGTGAGTCGCCAGACCAGTGAGTCGCCAGCCTTCAGGTAGGTTACCGATGAACCGCCAAGTCTCGGCCGGGTCATATATCCAGCCTGGTCACACCGCGGGGTATATCCCCGACATTAGCCCCCAATTTAATTTGGATTTATCCATGTTAAACTGATCATCCTTAAGTCCTTGTCATTTCCTCCTAGATGCGTGTTCATGATCTCATAGCAAATCTCCTTTAGCAGATATGTTCAAACATTGCCAATGCAAAAAATCCGGGCACTTCTTCTGAAAAACCGGGTCAACAGGCCAGCTTCATAATCAATTTGCTGACATTTGTTTCTTGTAGAAAAATATTATAAGAAATAATCCATTTGAGTCGTCCTTCAATGCTCTGACTTGACAAAATAGTGGTCTTGAAATATTCGACTGATATTCAGCCGACTTAAAGATGTAGATCTGGTTTGTTTCAAAGAACTGAGAACTTGAAGATGTTCCTCTATTATATTCATATCACCTGTAGCCCCCAAGTCTTAAGAAGGGAACGTAGTAACAGCTTAAGACTTGCTTCAATATAAATGTTGCAACCTTGAAGAAATCCAAGTTGCTCATCTCAGTCACTAGTCAAAACTGAATATTCCACATATGTAGCCCCCAAGTGCCGGGTTGTCATGCTTGCAGCAACCTGGGACTTGTAATTGCCGTATGCTCATAAAAACTTCAACCAGTGTAGCCCCCAAGGGTCAGGTCATTATGCAATAATGAGAAGGGACTTTGTAGATATGATTATGTAGACTTGAACAGCAATGTGTAGCCCCCAAGGGCCGGCTCAGCAAGACAATACTGAGCTGGGACTTTATATATACTTCATTGAAAATAACATCATATGATGTCACCCCCACCATGGGGCTCAAACCCACGTCCATAAGGTCAAGAGCCTTGTGCTCTACCAACTGAGCAATATATCCTTCAATATAATGAATTAAGGCTTGTGTACTTTGAATATTTGACAGGAGCAATTGGTAGCCCCCAAGGGCCGGCTCATTACGATGTGATGAGTTGGATCTTCAATAAGGCAAGTAAAAATGACCTTGCATTAGCCCCCAAGTGTCATGGTGCATGCTTGCAGCGACATGGGACTTCCATATTTGATATAACCATGGTTTGAATAATGTAGCCCCCAAGTGTCGGGTCGTATGCCTGCAGTGACTCGGGACTATTCCTTCCATTGTAGAATTAATCATATCCATTGATAAAGAAACAATAGCCATTGCGCTGAAGCGACTTTGAAAACTCAATCATAATACGGGTTATTGATAACCATAAAAAATATAGCCATGTTGGCTATTAAAGATTTGAATAATATAATCCGGTATGAAAACCCCAATCATTCAACACTGGTTATGACAACCATAATGAAAAATCCAACCAAGTTTTGGCTAGTAAACCCGGAGTTAAATACCTGGCGGCTCTTAGCCGATGGCAACTTTAATATGCATCCATTGTACTCCGGGATGTAACCCGACGGTTTATAGCCTTTGTAAAAATCCAGAACTGATAACCCTTTTGAAACACCATTTTTTTATCTTTGATGATAGGCTTGAACTTAATCATTTATGTAAGACATAGCTCTGTCTGTTCTGCACAAAGCTTAAACAACATATGCCCTGGCGACTTATCATCAAAAGCCAGGGCGGGTAACAACCCAAACATAATATGGTCTTATGCAATCATGAAAAAGACTAGAATTAAGGCCATTCAAGCCTAAACATACTGGCAACTTAAAGTCAAAAGCAAGGGCGGGTTATCAAACCTCACGTATTTATATAACCAAGAGAATCATACCTGTAGAATTGACTTATACTGCCGGCTTATGTTGTCGTATCCAATGAGGGTGACAACCCAAAGATTTATAAGTGCATGATTCAATTGCGCAATCCAAAGTATACTGGCGACTTAACGTCAAAAGCCAGGAAGGGTTATCAAAACCCCAAATATTCATACGATTATTGAAAGACATAACTGTAGATTAATACCATGGTGATGCCTTGATAATTATAATCCGGAGCCAGTATCAACCCGGAGTCATGAAATATCATCATTTTGATTGCTCAAGGCAAAATATCCTGGCGACTTAAAGTCTGCAATCAGGGCGGGTTATCAATCCCAATATGCTCAATGAGGAGTCATATAATCAAGGCTTCATGGCCTGTGAAATCGGTTCATACTGCCGACTTATCATACGTCATGTAGTAAAGGTAATAGCTCAAAGACAGAAGCACAATGCCCTATTCAATGTATTCATACTGCCGGCTTACAACGCCGCATGCAGCAAGGGGTGATATCCCAAAATTTGAGCACAAAGCTCTAAGCATGTAATCATTATACCCTGGTGACTTAAAGTCCAAAACCAGGCCGGGTTAATAACACTCCGGATAAAGATATACATGAACCATAAGGCAACATGGCCCTAATTGGTTTTTCAACCATGTATTGACATGTCACAAGAGACAAAACTCCAAAATGTTCAAATCAAAGATAAATCAGAAAACAAGGCTTTCATAGGCCGCCAAGCCTAAAACTCAAGTGCTTTCATGGGCCACACAACCGCTGAGTTAAACCTTCATTCAAACCTTATAAGCCGGACCTCACATGACCAATCGCCGTTTTAACATTGACAAGTTCAGGGTCATTATAAGATTGACTGTCAAGAGTACGGCGAGTCATTCCAGGATTACCTGGGCGGAGTGGCAGACTTACAAAGGCAGGATAACCCGGATTTTTTGGTGAATACACCAGGCGTTCAAGCCTATTACAATGGTCATATCTATGCTTAATGAGCCCCCAAGTGATATATATTGAGCCGTCAAGGCAGGGTGCCTATGTTTGAGCTGTGCTCTGCAACAGACTCTCTTTGGTCCCTTTAACCCGGGCAGTAAGCCCCCAAGTGGGTTGTAGCGACGACGTTCAAGCTGGATCAATAGGGTAGTCACAACTATGCTCAACGAGCAAGAAGCCCCCAAGTATTTTTTAACAAGGCGTGCAAGCCGGATCAAGAGGGTAAGAACAACAATGCTCATTGAGCGGGAAGGCCCTAAGTGACCAATAATGTGATAAGCCAATAAGGCAGGATACCCATGTTCGAACCGCGCATCATGGCAGCAAATTCTCTTTGGCAATCTTTAATTTTTTTCTGAGAACTCGAACTTGCGAGAGATGAATTCTTTTTGAGCCGGAATTTTAAACCGGATATTGAGAGCTTCAAAGCTTTGTGAGAGACAGATTTCCTCTTGAGCCGGATTTTAAACCGGAATTCTTCATTTTGAGCCGGAAATTTTCTGACGGCCTTTAAATTTTCATCAATATAGCAGTAGCCTCCGGGACCGGGTTATCTTCCCTCCAATGACCCGGGATCATGAATTGGCTGAGTCATGTCATTGTAGCCCCCAAATATTAAGATGACTTGAGGAGTTGGCTTGAGATTCTCCCTATTTGACCGTGATGTAAACCGGTCAATTGAGCAACGGAACGCTGGAATATGTTGAAGCTCGGCGGGTTATAAATGACCCCGTATGATTCGTATCAGTAATCCGGCAAGTAGCGGCGCGAGCTATGTATCCATGACATGATCATCGTTTTTGCAGTGAACAATTGTCCTGCATCAAAAAACATTGCAAGCCAGAGTACTTGTTCTTTAAAGAACAAAAAACATGTCAATAAAAAATTGATTGGACAGAATTCACCTGATTCGTCCGGACGACGGATGATCCATATATAGTGTCTGTGAATACCCTCAAGTAATTTCAATGAGAATCGAGCCAAAAAATAGGCCACCAAGATGCACTGTATATGTGAGTGTACCGATAGCAAATATAGCCATGTGCTCTCAGTTTACTCTGTCTCTCCCAATCTCTGAATAATAACCAGTAGACAACCACAAAGAAAACCCTGAAACTGCTTGACGTTTTTCTCCAGCATGCTTTTCAATCAAACCATCTGCAGATTTGTGCACTCGGTATTCTTTGAGTAATATCCAACGACATGCCAACTCTTGTTTGCTGGCTGCTGAAACGGTGAACACAAGCTGCAACACTAGTTTACAGATATGGCATCTTGCGGCGACAACGCGGCGGAAATAGGGGCAAACTACGGCAGAGGGTAAGGCCATGACTACTGCAGCGGCGGCTTGACAGCGAGGTGAGGCGGGTGCAACTCGCCGGCAGGTTATGGCAGAAGCAAAAGGGCCCGGTGGCTCACAACAAAGGGAAGGCCGGCTCAAAGCTGCGAGGGAAGAGGACAGTGGAGCGAAGGGTCAACGGTGGTGGCCGAGGCCAGAGCAACAGATGGCCGGGCCGGGGACGGTGAGACCGCGCGGCTCCCCAGCAAGACGGAGACAAGGCGGAGACTGGTGAGCTATGGCGGCGGCTCAAAATGGCCCCCGGCGGCTCCAGATGGCCCCTGCAAGCTCAAAGGTGGCCCGCGCCAGCAGTGGCTCAAGGAGAGGATGTGGGCTTCAACGGCGGCAGCTGCAAGCCCTCGAAGCGGTGACTCGGGGTGAAGGCGCTCGACGGCGGCGGCTCAAAATGAATCTGCAGGTGTCAACCGTGGAGGGCGGCTCGACGGAGGTGGAGTAGCGGCACATGGAGGTGAGGCACGACAACGGCGACGAGGCCGTGGCGCTTATGGTGTTGCCGTGGCCACAATGTAACTGGCTCGTAGTGCAGCAGCACAGGTGGCTGGCTTGATGCATGCTTGGCGGAAGTGATCCACCGCTCGGCCGGAGACACAGCAGAGGTGGTGGCAATCCGCGGCGCGGCCGGAGATGCAGCAGAGGCGGAAGCCAGTATGACGGCGGCTCGACCCGAGGGCCACACCAGGCGGCTCCTTGGTGACGCAGGGCCGGCGACACAGCGATGGAACAATTCGAGGGCGGCTCGGAGGCACTTGCGGACCGTGGCCGAGTCCTTCTCCCAGTCGTAGAGGTTTGAATAGTCAAATCCTCCTCCAGCTCGTCATTGATTCTGGTCTTTGCGCGGAGGTCATTTTGTAGCAGAGAAACAGAGGGCCAGTCCGGCGACTCCGCGCGGGACGGCAGCGGAGGAGCGGAGGGCTGGTCCGGCAACTCAGCGCGGGACGGCAGCGGAGGCCGAGGCAGCCCAGAGCGCACAACGGCATCTGGCGGCTGAGGTCCTCGCAAAGCACAGTAGAAACCGGTGACGGGTTAGAGAGACGCCGTCCACGGGCGGCTCAGGGGCGCTGGTCTTCGGGAGAGGCAGAGGCGCGACGTGAGGCAGCCGGCGCAGGTGGAGCCTCATGCGAGAACATGTCAGGATGATCAGCTGCGAGCCTGGATGCACCATCTTAGCCTCCTCTAAGCAGCGGACGTATTCCTCGTTGGGGATCTTTTCCTTCATGTTGTAGAGAGAGACTTGCTCGAACAACACCATAGAGCATAATAACAATTGAAGAAAGAAAAGTAGCCTTGTAGCCTCCACGTGACGACAAGTAGTATTAGTGGAAAGTAATATCTGATGATTGGGTTTGCTTCGATTTTGCTGCAGACTCTAGATGAATTTGACATTTTTTGTAGGAGCACTAGTAGATGTCCGCTGGCTTTGCAGATTCATTGCGCAGTGCACCGGTGATTCATCTCAAAACTTGAAAGAAGCGAGGGGTCCCGGCAACTTCGCCGAACGGCTGTAACTTTCAAGGGGTTGACCCGACCGTCTAATTAGGCAGTACGTGAAGGAAACAGTTTTGATCGCCTCGAACTCCTGTCGGTCTCGATGACACTTGTGACTTGACAGATCGCAGAACGGCGGCTGCGCACACAGACGTGACCCTATTTTCTAGGGTTCAACAGATATTGTTGGATAGACGCGTTTGGCCAGTCGATGCTGAATTTGCCTTTTGACTCCCATCTATTTTACGCAACTGCAAAAACTTTTTCAATCTTCACTGATAAACTCATAATTGGTTTAGATCCTTCTGGACCGACTCTTCTCTATCCGGCAAATTGCGAACTTCTCGAAACCCTAGGAAAAATCCCTCCAAAAACTCAACACCACCGTGCGCAGGCCCCACGGTGGGCGCCAACTGTCGTGAATTTGTCACGGCTGATGTCCTAGTGTGAGGACTTAGTCGTGAGGCCAGCGCATCTATGTGGTAGCTTGAGAGGAGTTGATCGGGATGAGAGATGTGAGGCGGATCAACACACAAGACAAGGATTTAGACAGCTTCGGGCCCCGGGAAACATCATCCGGTAATAGCCCTACATGTTGTTTGTGGCTAGGTCTCATTATGCTCATGAGGGAGTCGCCGCATAAAGCGGCTCTCCTAATTGTGTCTAGCCTTAGAGATTACTTCTCCTCCTTTGTTGGGGTGCCCTGACCCTCCTTATATAAGTTGGAGGGGCGGGTTACATGTGGAGTCCTAGTAGGACTAGGACTATTCTATAACAAGCGGAATCCTAGTCTTGCCCCCTTAAGGGAAAACTCCTTATGCCTTTCCTCATAAACCGACCCACCATAGCATGAGCCGGCCTTCTGGGCCTTGGGCCTTGTCATCTATTTGACCCGCCATTGGGGTCATCAGTGAGTCGCCAGACCAGTGAGTCGCCAGCCTTCAGGTAGGTTACCGATGAACCGCCAAGTCTCGGCCGGGTCATATATCCGGCCGGGTCATACCGTGGGGTATATCCCCGACACCGGGAACGCGTGTATCTCTACTCTCTACTTCTACTACTACTCTTATAAAAAACCAAGTTGGTGATGATGGTGTGCCTGTAATCCTGCAATATAGACCGTCTGATCTATATCTGAGGAATAGAAAGCGAACTATGGCAATTTTGCAAAAAGATACCCGCACACCTCTCCACATTTGCAAATAAGGCCTTCCCTTGTTCATCTTTCGTCCCCCACAAGATAAACAACTCGTATGAATGCATCTTGATGTTCCCTACAACGCATGGGCCTCTTGCTAGTCTGAACAAGATGACAATGTCCACTCTATCTCTCTCCTCACCGGGGGTCACAGATCCGGCCGGATCTCGCCCGCTGCGGGAGGTGAGGAGGTCCAGCGTTGACGTTATCGCTGTCAGCGATGGAGGAAGCCGATGCGCACCGTCCTCTCTGAGCCGGCGCCGGCACGGAAGAAGGTCCTCCGCGCCCTTGTTCACTGCCGTCATGTGGGCAGATCCCGCCCGCCCGCCTAAGCCACATCTCGCCCACCTGAGGTATAACTTCTTTTGGATTTCATGCTTCATTGTACTCTGCATGCGGGTTTTCTTCTATATCACTACTCCCCAGCTCCCCATGTATAGTAGCTAGGGTTCATCGGCTGGTCCGACATCACCTTTTTTTACTATTATAGAGGAAAAGCCACTCCAAAAGTTCTCCTGGTTTATCATTTATGCATTGGTGGAGGTATACACGTTTTTCCGACAAAAAGTACATGGTGGTTGTGCGGTTATTGTCCATATTCCCCTATTGTTGCTGCTAATCTAAAACTATCACTGGTATAATGAAGCAATGCCCATGTAGAGGCGTCGATAAATGCTTCTGTCCTGCTTTAGTTTTTTTCGGGTATCCTGCTTTAGTTCCCATCAAGATAATCATGATGCTTCTATTTTTGGTGTATGTTTCATTAATTCTTATTGACAATTAAGATGCCGCTGTTAATCTCGTTCCACTGCTAAAACAAAGAAATGACACTACTTAAATATCATTTTTTTATATTTTTACAAACAGGGATGCGTATTTCCATACCTGGGCATGTCTTCCTCATTTTTAGTGGAACTGCATAAAATTGGATGGCCACTGTTGCTCAGTTCTTCCTTTCTCGATCTTGATTACTAAGAAGAAACAAACCATAGTGAGGATTGTCAAACTTCATTGGTGCTTGACCCAAACATGATGCCAAAATTGATGATGCATCACACCACGATGAGCTATCGATGCGCATGGTTGCATCTCATGGTTGCATCGGCTGGTGAAGCTGATCGATGTTCAATGAAGAACGGGCTATCTTCCATCAGTGCTCTTTGCTTGTTACCACAAAGGCGATATCCTTCATCAGTTCATCTTGGAGCAGTCGTTTACGTTGATGCAATTTTATCACACAATTGGATATGAACCAAATGTTTCCTCGAAGAAGCATCGACATTGGGACTAAGAGCAACAATTTTGTATTGATTTCTAAGCCTTCTCACAACTTTGTCTTCAGCTACCCTGTAATTTTATTTGTCCGGCTTTTAACTAAATATGTGGTCAAACTTTGTTTAAAAACATGGTGTGGACTAAAAACCCGGATGGAGGTAGTACCCCTCCGTTTTTATTTACTATGCATATTAGATTTGACTGAAGTCAAACTTTGTAAAGTTTGACCAAGTTTATGCCAAACACAGCAAACCATAATTATTGAGAGAGGGCAAAATGTACATACTCTCACACATTTCCGATAATTGAAACTAAAATTCTTTATTTGTCACGGTCTCACACCTTTCTGATAATTTGACGCGTGTGTGGTCATTCACTTAACGGAGGGTAGTGTACCGCACGTGAAGGACAGGAAGTGCAACCAGGACGCGTGGATCGTTAGTTGATCGTAAGTAGTTTTCTTCACTGGTACGTTAAAATAAAGAGTTTCATTTCATACTTACACAATTTAAAATGATTGTTATGGAGAGAAAAAGGAAACCACTCTAAGAACTTTTATTTTTGGGTCATTTTTTATTGCACGGGAAATTCAGAAAACAGACAAAACATGATATTATATTTTATTTAACTAACAAAAACAGAAATACAAAGGTAGGGATAGAAGGTAGTGCTCACTGAATTCATCAACCTCATACCTCTCAAAAATGATCCATTAATAAGGTTGATCAAGTCTTATTAACAACCTCTTTCGATTAGCATGAAACTGAAGAACTTTCGTAAATCACTAAGTTACCTCAACAGGGATATGAATGTCCCCAAAAATAAGCATTTCATATTTCTTTTTAACAGTAGGTAGAGGTAGTTGAAAACTTCCAATAGTGATTGTCGGAGATTTTTCAGTAACATTAATACCATTCACTTGGAATTGTTTCTTCGCAAAGTGCACCGCATGCTCATTACCATTGATATGAAAATTGACCTTGCTTTATTGCAATCAATAACAGCCCCTGCAGTATTCAAGAAGGGTCTACCAAGGATAATCGACATGTTGTAGTCCTCGGGCATCTCAAGTATAACAAAGTCAGTCAAAATAGTAACATTAGCAACAACAATGGGCACATCCTCACAAATACCGATAGGTATGGCAGTTGATTTGTTAGCCATTTGCAAAGATATTTCAGTAGGTGTGAGTTTATTCAAATCAAGTCTTTTATATAAAGAGAAAGGCATAACACTAACACCAGCTCCCAAATCACATAAAGCAGTTTTCACATAATTTCTTTTGATGGAACAAGGTATAGTTGGTATTCCCGGATCTCCAAGTTTTTTAGGTATTCCATCTTTAAAAGTATAATTAGCAAGCATGGTGGAGATTTTAGCTTCCGGTATTCTTCTCTTATTGGTGATGATGTCTTTCATGTACTTTGCATAAGGAGGCATTTTTAAGATATCAGTCAAGCGAGTACGCAAAAAGACTGGCCTCAGCATTTCAGCAAAGCGTTCAAATTCTTCATCATCTTTCGTTTTAGTTGACTTAGGTGGAAAGGGCATAGGTTTTTGAACCCATGGTTCTCTTTCCTTACCGTGTTTTCTAGCAACAAAGTCTCTTTTATCATATCTTTTATTCTTGGGTTGTGGGTTATCAAGATCAACTGCTGGTTCTATCTCAACATCGTTGTCTGGTTCTTTATTATTTGTTTGCGTATCTTCATGAACCTCATCATTATCTTTTTTATTATTAGAAGGTGAGTGTTCACTACCAGATTGAGTTTCAACATCAGAGATAGAAACTTCAGTATCATTATCATGAGGTTTTTCTACTTCAGGTTCACTAGAGGCATGCAAAGTCCTATCATTTTTCTTCTTCTTTTTCTTTCTGGAAGGACTAGGTACATTAGTGTTAACCCTTTGAGAGTCTTGTTCAATTCTTTTTGGGTGTCCCTCCGGATAAAGTGGTTCCTGAGTCATCCTACCTCCTCTAGTCATTACTCTAACAACATGATCATTGATATTATTATTCATTTCATCTAACAACTCTCTTTGAGATTTAGCAACTTGTTCAACCGAGTTTGAACCATAGAAGCATGCTTCCCCACACCTCTAACATCATTTTAGATTCTAAATAACAAGTCACTCAAGCGAGCAATCATATCAGAATTGTATTTCAATTGTTTCATAACATTTGCATTGAAGTGATCTTGCTTTCTAATGTAATTTTCAAACTCATAAAGGCATTGGCCAGGGTGCATATTGTGAGGATTATCATTATCATTGAATTTCATTAGAGAATTTACCTCTACCACCTTAGGTGGTGGTGGTGTATCAAGCCCATGTATTTCTTCAATAGGAGGTAAATTTTTGACATCCTCAGCTTTAATACCTTTTTTCTCATAGATTTCTTTGCCTCTTGCATATCTTCAGGACTGAGATATAAGATACCCCTCTTCTTCGAAGTGGGTTTAGGCGGTGGTTCAGGAAGAGTCCAATCATCATAATTTTTCAATATGTTATTCAATAATTCTTCAGCTTGCCCAATAGTTCGTTCCCTGAAAACACAACCAGCACAACTATCTAGGAAATCCCTAGAAGCATCGGGTAGTCCACTATAGAAGATATCGAGTATTTCTTTTTTCTTAAGAGGATGATCCGGCAAAGCATTAAGCAATTGGAGAAGCCTTCCCCAAGCTTGTGGGAGACTCTCTTCTTCAATTTGCACAAAGTTAAATATTTCCTGTAAGGCAGCTTGTTTCTTATGAGCATGGAAATATTTTTCAGAGAAGTAATAAATCATGTCTTGGGGACTACGCACACAACCAGGAGTAAGAGTATTGTACTAAGCTTTAGCATCACCCTTTAACGAGAATGGAAATAATTTGAGAATATAATAATAGCAAATTTTCTCATCATGAGCAAAAAGGGTGGCTATGTCATTCAACTTAGTAAGATGTGCCACAACAGGTTCAGTTTCATAACCATGGAAAGGATCAGATTCAACCAAAGTAATCAACTCTGGGTCGACAGAGAATTCATAATCCTTATCGCCAACAAAGATAGGTGAAGTAGCAAACTGAGGATCACATTTCATTTTAGCATTCAAAGTCTTTTCTTTATACTTGCATAATAATTTTTCTAGATCATCTCTATCCTTACAAGCAAGAATATCCCTAGTTGCCTCCTCATCCATAACATAACCTTCCGGTACCTTTGGCAATTCATATCTAGGAGGGCTAGTTCTAATAGGTGTTTCAAGATTTTCAGTTCCAAGCTCTTCATCAGTTTCAGCATTCTCAAAAGCTTTAGTTCTAGCAAGTTGTTCATCAAGAAATTCACCTAGTGGCACATTATCATCAAGCAAGGTACTAGCATCATTGTAAATATCATTCATAACAGAAGTAGCATCATCAATAACTTGCGACATATCAGGATTAAAAGCATGTGGTGGTGTTGCAAGTCTACTTATAATAGAAGGTGAATCAAGTGCAGAGCTAGATGGCAGTTCCTTACCTCCCCTCGTCTTAGAGGAAAAAATCTTAGTCTTAGCGTCCTTCAGATTCTTCATAGTAATAATTTGATAATAATCCCAAGTGACTCAACAAATATAGCTATGCTCCTCGGCAACGGTGCCAGAAAAAGGTCTTGATAACCCACAACTATAGGGGATTGCAATAGTTTTCGAGGGTAGAGTATTCAACCCAAATTTATAGATTCGACACAGGGGGAGCCAAAGAACATTTGCAAGTATTAGCAACTGAGTTGTCAACTCAATCACACCTGAAGATTAATTATCTGCAGCAAAGTGACCAGTAGCACAATAATATGATAGCTTTGATAGTAGTGGTAGCAGCAACAGTAACGGTAGCAGTGATTGTAATAGTTTTGTAGTAGTGACAATAATAACAACAGCAATAGTAACTTAGCAAAGATCAATATGTAGGAAAATCGTAGGAATTGGATCGGTGATTTGTTGGATGATATTCATCATGTGACAGTTACAACCTAGGGCGATATGACACTAGCTCCAGTTCATAAATATAATGTAGGCATGCATTCCGTAAATAGTCATACGTGCTTATGAAAAGAACTTGTATGACATCTTTTGTCCTACCCTCCCGTGGCAGCGGGGTCCATAAGGAAACTAAGGGATATTAATGCCTCCTTTTAATAGAGTATTGGAACAAAGCATTAGCACATAGTGAATACATGAACTCCTCAAATTACGGTCATCACCGAAAAGTATCCCGCATATTGTCACTACAGGTTTTACGGATCATAACACATAATAGGTGACTATGATTTGCAAGATCGGATCTAGAACATAGATATAATGGTGATAACATAAACGGTTCAGATCTGAATTCATGGCACCCGGGCCCAAAGTGTCAAGCATTAAGCATAGCAAAGTCATAACAACATCAATCTCAGAACATAGTGAATACTAGGGATCAAGCCCTAACAAAACTAACTTGATTACATGATGAATCTCATCCAACTCCTCACAGACCAGCGAGCCTACGAAGGAATTACTCACTCCTGTTGGAGAGCATCATGGAATTGGTGATGGCAGAGGGTTGGTGATGACGAAGACCAAAGATTCCCCTCTCCGGAGCCCCAAACGGACTCCGGATCTGGCCTCCCGGTGAAGAACAGGAGGTGGCGCCGGCTCCGTCTCGCGAAACGCGATAATTCTTCCTCCTTGATTTTTTTCTAGAAATATGTGATTTTATAGCGTCGGTTTTAGGGTCTGCGGGGCCACCAGGTGGGGACAACCCACCTGGGCGCGCCTGGAGGGGGCGCCCTGGTGGGTTGTGCCCACCCAGGTGCCCCCCTCCGGTGGTTCTTGGCTCCAGAAATTCTCTTTTATTGAATAAACATCCTCGCAAAGTTTCGTTCCAATCCAAGAACTTTTTTTCTGCACAAAAACAATACCATGGTAGTTCTGCTGAAAACAGCGTCAGTCCGGGTTAGTTTCATTCAAATCATGCAAATTAGAGTCCAAAACAAGAGGAAAAGCGTTAGGAAAAGTAGATACGACGGAGACGTATCACGCCACTGTTTGATGAATTGCCTACGCGTCCTCCCTTTTGAATGCTGAACTTTCAAGTTATTTGATCGCCGAACTGTGGCATGCTGATCGCCGGACTTGTGGCGCTGATCGCCGGACTTGTGGCATTTTTTGGGTAGCGGGAAATGTCAAGTTTGAATTTGAACGTCTTGGGGCCGGCCCCTGGGGGCGTGACTGGGGCCTAGATCGCCCCCAGGGTCTAAAAAGCGCCGGGCGATGGTCCAAAATAGCGCCGGCCGCTGCGCTGGGAGGACGAACGAGTGGAGATGCTCTTATATGCCCATAGTGCTCGGATGGCTAACAGAAACTAAATAGAACATATCACAAGCGCAAGAATATGGAATATATATCAAACAAAATATAACTAAACTGCAAATGATGTTGGGGAACGCAGTATTTCAAAAAATTTACCTACGATCACGCAAGATCTATCTATGTGATGCATAGCAACGAGTGGGAGAGTGTGTCCACGTACCCTCGTAGACCAAAAGCGGAAGCGTTAAGTAACATGGTTGATGTAGTCAAACGTCTTCGCGATCCAACCGATCAAGTACCGAACGTATGGCACCTCCGCGATCTACACATGTTCAGCTCGGTGACGTCCCTCGAACTCTTGATCCAGTTGAGGCCGAGGGAGAGTTCCGTCAGCACGACGGCATGGTGACGGTGATGATGAAGTTACCAGCGCACGGCTTCACCTAAGCACTACGACGATATGACCGAGGTGTAAAACTGTGGAGGGGGCACCGCACACGGCTAAGAGATTGTCTGTTGTGCCTTTGGGGTGCCCCTGCCCCCGTATATAAAGGAGGGGAGGAGGAGGCCAGCCAACAAGGGGCGTGCCAGGGAGAGGGGAGTCCTGCTAGGACTCCAGTCCTAGTAGGATTCGGCCCCAAGCTTTTTTCCTTCTACCGGAGGGGGGAAAGGGGAAGGAGAGGGAGTAGGAGAAGGAAAGGGGGGTGGCGCCCCCTTCACAAGTCCAATTTGGCCTCCTCCCTTGTGGGGGGCGCACCAGCCCCTTGTGGGCTGGTTAGCCTCCCTCCTATGGCCCATAAGGCCCATATCTTTCCCCGGGTGGTTCCGGTAACCTCTCGGTACTCCGGAAAAATGCCCGAATCACTCGGAACCATTCCGATGTCCTAATGCAACCTTCCAATATATGAATCTTTACCTCTCGACCATTTAGAGACTCCTCGTCATGTCCGTGATCTCATCCGGGACTCCGAACAACCTTCGGTACATTAAATCACATAAACTCATAATACCAATCGTCATCGAACGTTAAGCGTGCGGACCCTACGGGTTCGGGAGCTATGTAGACATGACCGAGACACCTCTCCGGTCAATAACCAATAGCGGAACCTGGATGCTCATATTGGCTCCTACAAATTATATGAAGATCTTTACCGGTCAAACCGCATAACAACATACGTTGTTCCCTTTGTCATCGGTATGTTACTTGCCCGAGATTCGATCGTCGGTATCATCATACCTAGTTCAATCTCATTACCGACAAGTCTCTTTACTCGTTCCGTAATGCATCATCCCTTAACTAACTCATTAGTCACATTGCTTGCAAGGCTTATAGTGATGTGCATTAACGAGAGGGCCCAGAGATACCTCTCCGACAATCGGAGTGACAAATCCTAATCTCGATCTATGCCAACTCAATAGACACCATCGGAGACACCTGTAGAGCATCTTTATAGTCACCCAGTTACATTGTGACGTTTGATAGAACACTAAGTGTTCCTCGGGTATCCGGGAGTTGCATAATCTCATAGTCATAGGAACATGTATAAGTCATGAAGAAAGCAATAGCAATAAACTAAAGGATCATAGTGCTAAGCAAACAGATGGGTCTTGTCCATCACATCATTCTCTAATGATGTGATCCCATTCATCAAATGACAACACATGTCTATGGCTAGGAAACTTAACCATCTTTGATTAACGAGCTAGTCAAGTAGAGGCATACTAGGGACACTATGTTTGTCTATGTATTCACACATGTACTAAGTTTCCGGTTAATACAATTCTAGCATGAATAATAAACATTTATCATGATATAAGGAAATATAAATAACAACTTTATTATTGCTTCTTGGGCATATTTCCTTCAAATGATACATCTGTAAAACTGGGTCCTCTTCCAGATCAAGATTCAAGACATCAGATACACCATCTGTGGTCAAGCTAATGCCAACAAAATGAACAAGGAGCTATACTATGTCCCTTACAAACTGACTGGTGACCTTCGATAGTGGACGATGACCTTCACAAGAGAAGCAGGCACCGTGAAGAGCAGCGGGATCGGAGGAGCAAAGAATCAAGGGCTCGCTGGCTCAGTTCCTGGGAACAGTGAAGACGACGGGCAGCGATAGATCTCACCTTGAAGATGTTCTAGGGTTACACGAGGGCGCACTGACGTGAGGAATGGAGCGGCTGAAGCGTCCATGCCCGTGACCCGCTCGAGTGACTGGCAGCAGCGGACCCCGGCATGGGGACGTTCCAGGGAAACACGCATAGATATGTGCAAATGGGGCGGCCGCGTCCATGTCCGAGTGGAGAGGGCGACAAGAGTACGAGGGAGAGGCAAAGGGGTGGCAGGTTGGGGGATTTAGTGTCATAAGGCAGGCGGGGCAAGGGGTGTCCGTGACGGAGGAAGGTGGGGCGACGGAGATGGGGAACCCTACAAGAGACATGGCCGAGCGACAGGAGATTGGAGAAACTACGAGTAGAGATTCGAACTGCCCTGCCCTGGGTTTGGCGCAGACCTCCAGGTCTGGAATGAAGGCGACGACGGTCCCTCTCGGACACGGCAGCGACTGCGGACCTCGGCGGTGGCGACATGGACTTCGGTAGCGGTGATATTGGATCTTGACGGTGTGTCTCGATGGCGACCTGGAGGTCTGCAATGAAGGCGGAAACGACTCCCTAGGACCTCGCGGCAGCGAAGGGCTCCCAGATGTACCGAATAGATTGAGGGGAGCCTCGTTCCCGTCGACGTTCGGGGGGGGGGGGGGGGGCTCGTTAGTCTATTTTTTCTTTACGTGCGCGAGAGCCTTGTCGTCTGGTTTTTTTCGTTGCGTGTGAGGGGGTTGTCGTTGCCTGGTTTTCTTTCATGACGCACTGAGGTCAAACCGAGAGGGTAGATGGTGATGAGAGGAGAGACGAAAAAAAAACAAAGTGGAAGGTGAAGTGAAGCGTAAAAAAGGGAACGAAAGCTACAAGTCCCTTAATAGAAAGAAGAAAGATAAAACACTAGCTGTCAAAAAAGCATTTCCCCTTCCTCTCGGGTCGCACGCGCGTGCGGCTCCGGAGGACCTCCGAACCCTAGAAAAAAGGCCCCGATCTCCTTCCCTCGGCCGCTGCCGCCGCCGGCGCCGGCGGTGGCGGCCACGCCCGGCCGTCGAAGGCGGCGGGTGTTGGCGGCGCGCCCCGACGGGCCCCCTTCGCGCGGAGGCGGGACGTCACAGGGGCTGCGGTGATGTGGCCAGAGGCGCGAGATCTTGGTGGAGCTCGGTGGCTCACGGCGGGAGCGCGGAGGAGCGCCGGTGCCCGGCGGGGTAGGCATCAGAGAGGAGGAGCAGGGTGGTGTGTCGACGCGAGCTAGTGGCGGCGGCGTGTGCTCACGACAATGGAGGCGGCGGCGCTGAGGAGGCCTAGCCAGGAAGGAGATCCTGGCGAGCGGAGCCTAAGTTGTTGCGAGATGGGACGGGTCAGATCTGGGTTTTGATTTGGGCCCGAGGGGTTGGTCTGTTGCGTGGCTGTCCCCTGGAGCGGGTGACGGCTGTCACGGTGGCTCTGGTCCTTGCCCGAGGTGGTTGGAGGCTGCTGCTCCTCGCCTGGGTTGCTGGTGGAGTTTGGGCCGTGTTCTCTCAGCTGTGTGAGGTGTTGGCGATCCATGGCGGTGCGGCTTCGACAACAAGGTGCTACGGTGGCGGCGGTGCGAGGCTTCATGGACGTGCCGCCTCAAATCTCGGAGGTGTGGAGATGTGTGGCCATACAGATGAAAATCCAGTCCGATTTTTGTCAGGCCTGCGGCGATGGCACCTGTGGGTGCCATTCCCCTCCTTGGAGGCGTCGTCGAGTTATGTCGCCATCTCCCTCGCTCGCTTGGTGTGGGTAGGTGTCTCCGGGCGAAAGCCTAGATTCGGTGCTGGATCGGCACGATGGCGACGGCGTCGACGTCGTCCCTCCGTTGGGGGCATCGTGCTTGGAGACATGATTTGGAGGTCTATGTTGCGCTCCTCCGGCGATCACCGTCATCCATGATCGATCTTCTTCGGCACAATGTACGGCCACTGCTGGTGAATCCAAGACGGGGCCTTCCTCTGGACGAATCGAGTCCTGCCATCCTCTTGCCTCCTCCTTTTAGGCACAAAAGGGGGATAATGCGTCGACAAGGGAAGCTCGGTGGGAGATGCTGTTCTTCGAAGGTGACCGACAGTGGTTGAGACGCGGCGAGGTTTTATGTTTTGGACAAGCTCTTTTGCTTCGTAGTGGTGGTGTTGTTGGTGGTTGTCCTTTGGACTCGCCTGGATGTGAAATTTTACTACGCTCGTTATTCGCAGCGAGTGATAGTCATCTTGTACTTACAAATTCTCTCTTCTATAGAGCTATGGTAATCAATTTGCGTGTACTCCCAAATCCCCTTTCCTCTTCAGCCCCTCCCGCACCCAGTAGAGGTGGCGCCTCCCTGCTGCCCTCGCCGGCGCCTCCCTGCAGCCCCCCTCTCCCTCTAACCCCTCTCCAGCACTCACCCCGCAGCCTCTACGCTCGCCGATCTCCTCCCTGGGCGCGTGGCTGGGCAGCCCGGCGCCCGTCGATTCCGCCCGCGGGCGCGTGGCTGGGCCGCCCGACGCCTCAGCTCCGGCGCCAACCGTCCCGAAGCCGCAGCTCGGGCGCTAAACGGCCCTGCTCTGCCTCGTCCTGCCTCCCTGCTGCTCGCCTGCCCGGGGCTCCCGCTGCCTCCATTGGTGCGCGCTGCAGCCTGCAGGAACCCTAACCTCCTCAGCCGCCCTCTGCTTGGCAGTGCACAGATCAGCTCGACCGCCTCCCCTGCAACCTTGACCTCAGCAAGATTTGGTGCTCTTTTGTGGCTGAATTTGTTCACTGCAGCAAAATTAGCCCACCGTCTTTCAGTGGCGGGCGACGGCATGTCATCCCCCGGATCCTCGGACGACCCCAGATCTCAAGTAAGCTCGCTGTACAAGCGTCATTCATTTCAGAGTGTTGTTCTTGGTGCGCTACAAGTTCAGAAGATCCATAATGTTTGGATTTTTGATGAGAAGAGTTTGATTGTTCGAGGAGATTTGTCTTACTCCATGGCATTATACAAGATCTTCGACCAGATACTGCTTCTTGTGGCAGATAACAAGAACCGAGGAATGACTCGACTGACAGTAGATGTGGACCAGAACAAGGGCAGAATCAAGTTTACTTGTACTGGAACAAATATCCCTATGGGGCCCGAGGCAGTGTTGCAATTTACCGAATATAGTCCGACAATGGAGTTCAACGGAGTGTTTGCCAATGTTCTCTCAAATAGGTTTACGGTCAGCACCACAAATGGAAAACAATTGCTCAAGCAGGTAACATTCCTTGTCTGCTACTCTCGAGGACAATTTTTCATTTTATGTTTCAGTAAAAGCTAGAAATTGATATTAGTACTGATTGGCTGAGCATTTATACGCAGACATACAGAAAACGCATGTTGAAGGTACAACCGCAAGTAACTAAAAACCGCATAGTTCCTGAGGAATCAACACATCTGGAGGAGTGGACAAGCGTGTCTTTTATACCTGATCTTGCAATGTTCAGGATGACGAAGCTGGAAGGTGATATTATCTGTATGATGCGAAAAAGAGTCATTGAGATGACCTGCACCATTGGAAAAAGCATCGATGTGTACTTCAATGATGAATTGATACCAGAGATGACATTTCTCAAGTATGTCGAGCACTACATTGGCGCTGGTGCGGAAGCAGAAGAGAAACATCCAAGGTTTGATCGATTTTACCTAACATTTTGTAAACTGATAATACCTCTGTTGGTAGGTTTTCAGATTTGTGTGCTTTGCAGGGTGTATGAGAGTTGGTGAATGGGAGATTTGTCTGACCCTTAGTGATGGCGAGTTCAACCAAGTAAGATCAATTATGTTCCTGGACAGGTCCATTATATCAAGCATTTGTCTGACCCTTAATGTTATATCTGTGTCACATATACTTATGTTCTTCCAGGTTAGCTTCACGAACGGACATTCAACTTTGGGTGGAAGCCATGTGGACTGCGTAGCAGACCAGGTTATAGCATATGTCATGAGGAACATTGAGGAAAGTGGCAAGCAGAGAGAAATCACGCATGAAAATGTCAAGAGCTGGCTGTGGTTATTTCTCAATGTGACAGATGAAAATGCTACATTTGACTTACCCTGCAAAGAAACTGTGACAAACAGCAAAGTGTTTACTTGCAAGCTATCAGATGAGTTCCTTCAAAAATGTGCGTAGTGTTTTAGCGCTTTCCAGCTTTCCTGCTTTAAAAGGCTTGTACTAATTCTCACCTTTCACGATCACAGTTATTGAGTTTGGAATCATCAATATACTATGTCCCATGGGTGATCCGACCATCGAATCAGATTTATCTGATTCAGATGTAACTGGAATTCCGAAATTGGATGATGTGAAGTTTGCTGGTGGTACAAAAGCTAGGAAGTGCACCTTGATTCTTACCGAAGGAGATTCAGCAAAGTTACTTGTGGTATATGCATTTATGATCCTTGTTTATTAATATAAATTTATAAGCTTGATATACTAACATAATAATTGTTAGGAAGTATTAGTATTGGTCTAGGAGTCCTTATTAGTCTATGTTTTTTTCCTTGCACCTGAAGTCTTGTGTAATACTCCCTCCGTTCCTAAATAATTGTCTTTCTAGAGATTTAAAATGATCACCACATAAGGATGTATATAGACATATTTTAGAGTGTAGATTCACTCATTTTGTTCCGTATGTAGTCACCATTTGAAACCTCTAGAAAGACAAATATTTAGGAACGGAGGGAGTATATATATACCTCCCCTTGGGCCTTCAATAGAGATAAATTGCTTTCATAACAATAATAAACTTTTGCTTCATACTTTTGTTTGCGTAGATGAATGCCCTGGGTACTATTGGACGGGATTACTATGGCGTGTATCCATTGAATGGAAAAATCATGAATGTGAATGGACGTACACCAGCCCAAGTATGGGAAAGCTCTAAAGTTCAAACTATAATGCGGATAATGGGTCTGAAATTTGAACGCAAGTACAGTGTTGTTGATGGCTTGCGGTATGGCCGTATAATGATTATGATGGATCAGGTCAGTGCTTAACATCTCTAGTATTTAATAACACTAGTCATACTCTTATTTTATTCGCTGAATGTCAACCTACATTTCAGGACGTTGACGGTTCTCACATCAAAGGCTTAATCATCAATTTATTCCTTGAATGTTGGCCTTCTTTGCTCAAAGTTGAAGGGTTTTTACAGCAGTTTATCACTCCAATCATCAGAGTACGTAACATCGGGCCTACGACTAGTCACAGTGGGAGTAACTTAAGCAGTAACATCGAGTCCAACTCAGCAAATTTGCTTATGTGGCAATGAGTTAATGAGGAGAGAGGTAGTTTGAGTAACTTAGCTAGTTACTGTAACATCACATGTCCCAATGCAATATGAGTCTATAACCTAATAAATGAGGCTTTGCTTGTTACCATACTTATGTTACTACCCACTATGAAGGTAGTAACATAGTCTAGGGATATGTGTATGTTACTAGTATATGTTACTCTTCATTGTGGCTAGTCTAATGTTTTAGCTTTTCCTATAACTGTTTCTTTGGCATAGTATAATGTTTGAATTTATTGCCCAGCTTTCCCGTAATAGTGAAAGTATTTTTTTCTACTCAATGATCGAGTATAAACTGTGGAATGAGAGGCACGAAGGAGAGGCTGGTAACTGGACAGTGAAATATTATAAGGTATGAATTCGGATTTTTCAGCTGAAATCTTATGTTCGTGATGAAGCCGGAAGGCAATTATTTGATGTTAATCAAATTTTTACTGGCACAGGGTTTAGGAACAAGCACCACTGCTGACGCTGCTAAGTATTTTCGACACATGCGCAAACACACACGAAACTTCATTTGGCGTGGTGTGGAAGACAGTACTAGTATAAAGTTAGCATTTGATAGGAAGTCAGCAGCCTTAAGAAAAGAATGGATGAAAATTGGGTTCGAGGTGCTGTCACATCTTCTCTTGATTTGATTGATATAAGGTCGACTGTATCATTTTGCAGAAATTTAACGTGCATTATAATTCCAGTTTCAGTATCACATGGATTACACTCAAGAATGCATTAGTTATAGTGACTTCATAAATAATGAGATGCGGCTGTACTCTATAGCAAATCTTGAGCGGTCAACACCATCGGTGATGGATGGCTTTAAGCCTGTCCAAAGGAAGATTATGCATTCCTGCTTGAAGAGAACCTTAAAAGAAGTTAAGGTGTGTAATATGAAATGGCCTTTACATGTTTATTGATCAGCATGTCCATGCTATTCCTAAAATTTATTCCCAACAGGTCACAGAACTTGTTGGATATGTGTTACAAGCTATGTTTTTAAGGCAGTAAGGCGAGGCGAGGCGCTGGGGGGGGGGGGGGGGCGCCTCACCGCCTAAGCGCTAAAGCGTAAGGCGAGGCGACGCCTTAGACACGTGCATATATAATATATGGCAGCCAATTAGGAGATTTAACAACTAGCATTAACTTAATAAATTGTACATACATATATAATAGATGGCAACCAATTAGGAGATTTAACAACTAACGTTAACATATAAACTGTTACCAAAGCATAGGCCTCAAATCATCATGTGTATATGACAGAACGGCGCCTTTGAAGTTCAGCTTCATCCTCCTCATCAATATATCGCTCCATAGCTTTAAACTTTCTAGTGTTTAAGGAATTGTGCATCTCTATCCTAATCTCCATGGATGCCTTGGGACACTTATCCGCATCACTGGAACCCCCAGAAAAGTGTTGCTTTAGCCTTCTCACTCCACCATGGACTATCTTGCCACACAATGTACACTGGAGTAAATCTTTCCTCTCTAAATCTGGCCAGAACCCATACTTCCAGGCTGGATCATCTGATGTAGCTCTTCTCCTAGGATCATTGGCTAGATCCATCAGAGCAGGTACACCTGGCTACTGTCAAAGAAAAAGAGAGAAGAGCCAAATCACTAGAGCAGCCAGATCAAGCATGGGGAAGGAGAGAAGCAGTGGTGGGGCTGCTGCCTTGTGGGTGGAGAAGCAGATCTGGGAAGAAACAGATGCAGATGAGAAGGAGCAGGCAAGCACATCTAGCTACACTGCTGTGCATAAGAGAGGCAGCACCTAACAGTTAGTAGAGGAGCTGTGCATAACAGAAGTACAGAACAGGCAAGCATGGCAAGCTACACTGCTGGATGGAAGAAAGAGGAGAGGGGGGAAGGGGGGAGAAGAGAGGGCGGGATTCATACTTTGATGTGGTGCTGATCTGCTGGAAGAGGGTTGCGCCAGAGGACGATGGGGAGGAGCTGCAGCCGGAGAGGAGGGAGGAACTGTGGCCGGAGGGAGGAGGCTGGCGGCTGCCGCAGATCTGAGGAGGAAGCCTCCGTCAATGGTCCAGAGAGGAGACAGGAGAGACCTCTCGCGTTGATTCACTCTCTCTTTCCCCTTCTCATAACTGGTCGCACCTGAACCAATGTTTCCCGCGCCTGTGTTCCCGCCCAGGTCAGTTTTCCTGCCTGCAATCTCTGTTTCCCTGCCTGACAAGCTAAGGCGTCTGATTTGGTCTGAGGCGTGCAAGGCGGCGCTAAGGCGGACGCTTCAGACGCCTTACAGCCTAAGGCGGACGCCTTACGCAACTGTCTAAGGCAAGGCCGACGCCCTGAGCCTGGAGGGCGCCCTGACGCCTTACGGACGCCTTAAAAACATAGGTTACAAGATTCGGCATATTTGAATGGAGATCAAAGTCTGCCACCAACAATTATAGGCATGGCCCAAGACTTTGTGGGAACCAATAATATCAACCTTTTGCAGCCCAAGGGCCAATATGGCACAAGAAGCAAGGTCTGAAATCTCTACTGCTAATTTCTAATAAAATCAATTTTATGTAAATTTCTCATGCCTAGGTATATTTTTTTGTGATTTCAGGGCAGGAAACATTCCGCTAAGAGTAGGTATGTTTCCACGGGTTTGTCAGATATGACAGAGAAAGTGTTCCCAAAAGAAGATGAGGTCCATCTTAATTATTTGAAACAGAATGGAAATGAAGTGGAACCTGAGTGGTAATTAACTTGAAACCTTTTATCCTCCATTACAAATATACCATATAAGTCCTACATAATGCCTCATTTTATTTACCTCAGGTATGTTCCAATAGTACCTATGATCTTGATCAATGGATGTTCGGGCGTTGGTACTGGTTGGAAGACCTCTGTCCCGATGTATAATCCACTCGATGTTGCCAATGTTATGAGACAGTTAATAAATGATCCTTTTTTGGAAAAAATGTGGAGCCCATTGGTTCCTTGGTACAGGGGATTCAAGGTAATAAAATGCCTTTAATAGCATAATGATGATTCAGCAACATTCTGAAGTTCTCATACAACTGTAGTTAACATATTTTCTTCATGATGCAACAGGGCACAATTGACAGGGCTGAGAGAGATGATTTATTTATCAGCAGTGGTGTTATACAAAAGGTTGATAATACATTTAGAATTACCGAGCTGCCTATTGGCTACACCATTGCAGGTTATAAAAAAATCCTTCAATCTATGTTGAACAATAAGGACAAGGTCGATGCAAAGAAACCGGGCGACATAATAATTGAGGTGACATATCGCACTGGGCTAAAATGCCACAAACACACTGCTCCTCATGCTTAGTAGAGTTATGAGTAATTACTCATGTGTTCTGGTTTATTGTACAGAAAATATCTGTTGATGGAGATGCAAAGAATGTGGATATTACAGTAACCTTAACTGAGGAGAATATGCAGAAGACTGATGGTCATGACCCTCTGATATTATTCAAGCTGACGACAAACATTTGGACTAATAATATGCACTTATATAACAGTGATGGCAAGTTTACTTATTATGCAACCCCACTAAAGAGTAAGCACTCTGCATAATCATTTCTACTTTTTCTACGGAACTCTACTTTTTGTTATAGAAGTTCAACTGAAATCATTTCCTTCTCAACTTTCAGTAGCCCAAGAATTCTACAAGGTCAGGTTTTCCCACTATGAAAAACGGAAGGTATATATGAAACTTAGTTGCAGAATCATGCTATGTTCCTGCTTCAGCCTTGCCGTCTCATGTTTAAACAATGGTCCTGTTAGTCTAAGTCAAATGCAGTACAACAGCTCGTAAACTATTTGTGATTTTTATGTAACTTGAGACTCTCCTGGATAAGTTTTGAACTTCACAACCAATTAATTTTAACTTTAACATAGCATCTTGAAGCTCCATAAATTAGTTGTGCGCAATAGTGGCGAATTTAACCATGAGGCTGTCTCAACTTTGTTGTATAGCATGAATTATTAGCAAGTCAGCATTGATAAATCATTCAAACTGCTGCAGTTTCCATCATAATAAATAAAATGCAGTCTAGAGTCTACTAACAGCATATGCAACGTGTCTAACTGTAACTAGCAAACATTCTCTGAAGTAGTCAGCCCCAGTCGTGTTAACAGCTAATGGCAAGTTTACTTTGCTTACAGATACGATGTTATGAGTTCTGATCATTTTTATTTTCCAACATATAATTTACATGAAATTTAGTATGGTGGTACAAGCCAATCTGCATAATGCATAGTAATGACATTGTCTTTTACAAACCGCTGACTAATGATCTCACACTGAGAAAATAAAATTACTTAATATAGAAGAGGCAATTGTTGTTGTGCAGGAGGCAATTGTGCTGTGTTTTATTTTATTTGGGAAGTACCATCTTAATCAATTATTGTTGTGCAGGAGGCAATTGTCAAGAGACTTATGATGCAGATAAAGCAACAAGAAAACAAAATTAAATTTATCAACGGTTTTCAGAGTGGTGAATACATACTAACTGGCAAGAAAAATGAAGATCAAATGTTGGAATTTCTTAAAGAGAACGGATTTGAAGCAATCCCAGAAGAGGGAGATGCCGTTGGTTTTAAGTATCTTTCTTCTCTGCAAATTAGCCAGTTAACTGATCAGTACGTTTCTGAGCTTGTATCAGAAATGCATACTATGGAAGCTGAGTATGAAGCCATAGCAATAAAACAACCAAGTGAACTATGGTTGGCTGATCTTGAGAACTTTGAGAAGGTACTATAAAAATATTGTTGCTCTGTAACATTTCACCATGTTCTAATTTTCTCATTTAGATTCATTCATGTTGCTTCAGGCTGTTAAGGAGTTATATGCGGCCAAGGAAGATACCGAAAAAGCAATAACTGATGTATGAATTTCTGCTCCTTTCTGTACAAGTATTGCTGCTTTGTACTCCCTCCGTCCCATAATATAATGCACATTGGTTTTCGTGGAAGTCAAGCCACATAAACTTCGACAAATTTTACAGAGAAAATCGTATTGATTTGGCATTCTAGGTGTTGATAGGTTGTTCTATAAATTTGGTCAAAGTTGTAAAGGTTTGATTTTATAAAATCCACACTATATTTTGGGACGGAGGGAGTAAGAGCATCTCCACTAGGCCCCCCAAGACGCCCCCCCAAGCACTTTTTTTAGCGCCGGATGTAAAAAATGCTCCCAATCACGCCCCCACGACCTCGTTTTGCGCCGGATTTCAGCAAAAACAGCACCGGCGACCCCGGGCAAAACCCAGCCCCCTGGGGGGCACTTGGGACGCCCGGCGCTACTTTATGCATGGTGAAACCCCACCAGCCAGCCTCTCCCCCCCCTTTTCCTGCATGCAAAAGGAATCTGGCTCCTCCCTCTCTCTCCGCAAGCAGAGCTCCTCGCTCCAGCACGCCACCGAGCTCGCCGCCTCTCCGGCCCCCTCCCCGCCAGCCTCCACCGCGCCACCGAGCTCGCCGTGTCTCCGGCCGGATCCTGCGGGCACTCCCCCTGCTGGTCGCGGCCGCCTCCTCGCCGCGCGCCGGCCGGCCTCTGCCTCCTCACCGCCGCCCTCTGCTCACCGCGCGTGAGAACTCGGAGCTGCCTGCGGAGTCCGAGTACTCCTCCTCGACGACGCAGCAGCGCGCGCCTGTGGCCGCCGCGCCGGCAGCGCCGTGTCCCTCGACGAGCTCAGATCCGAGTAGCCGTCGACCGAGTACCTGCCGCCGCTGCAGACCTCGACCTCCTCGGCGTCGGAGGACTCGTCCATGTCGGAGGCCGTGGAGGCGCTCCCGTCGGCGGTGGGGCGCAGCGGCACGGACGCGCGCGGCAGGTGCCTGCTCCTGTACTTCTGCGGCTTCGCGGTGCTCTGCCACTTCCGCGGCGAGCAGGCTTCCGCACGCTGCTGATGTCCGCGTCGACGGAGGCGGGGCTGCTGCCCTGAGCTGCAGGGGGCGCGGCGAGCAGGCCGGCGTGGCGGGACGAGCTGCAAGGCGCGCGCGGGACAAGCTGCAGGGGCGTGCGGGCGCGGCGAGCAGGCCGGCGGGGTCGACGCAGCTGAAGCAGAGGACCGCGGCGGGCGACATGGCAACGGCCGCGGCGAGCAGGCCGGCGTGGTGGTGGCGGTGCGGTGGAGTGAGGAAGATGAGGTGGCGCACGGGGGGAGAAGAGATAGAAGTGCTGGGGTGGGGGGGGGGGGCTGGAAGAATCTTCGTTCCCGGCTGTAAAAATTTCGCCGGGGCCGAAAAAACGCCTCCTGGGGGGCACAACGGCTGGAGATGCTCTTAACATTATATGTGATGTTCTGACTTTCTTTTATTAATGTTGCTACAGGCTGATTTAGAAAAGGCTGGTAAAGAAACAATAATCAAGAAAAAATGTAAAACAACAGCTGATGTACGTATGTCTGCTCTTTCTTTCTTTAGAAGTACATCTGCTTTATAACATTTCACGTGATATTTTTTTCTATTACTATTATTTTCATGTATTAATTTGATACAGCTTACTGAAGAGTTCTTTGAAGAATATAAATTAAATAAACTTAGTTTGTCTTATTCACTGTTTTATTTGGCACTGCCAGGTTGATAAAGTTGTACCATCACCTAGTGTGGCCAAAATCACTTATTTTGACCTTTTTTGGTAACTTTAGCACGATCTGAACTCTTCCAGATTTTATTTCGCAATCTGACCCTTTTAGTAACGCCATGGCTTGTGGCGTTTCTGCCCTACCTAGACACGTCAAACTTGCCCGTGTTTCTTCCCCACATAGATAAAGTGGCCGTGGGCACGTGTTACTGGAAACGCCACAAGCCCTGGTGTTTTTTCTCAGGGCAGAAACGCCATGCGTTGCGCTGTGTAGAAGAAACGCCATGATGCTTGGCGGTTCTAATAAGGGTCAAATCGTGCTAAAGTTTCCAGCAGGGTTCATTTTGTGCTAAAGTTACCGAAAAAGGTCAAAACAGTGATTTTGGCCACCTGGCGTAGTTGTAGTTTGTTTACTCGTCCCTTGCTCTCTGTTGATCCCTTTTAGTTTTAGTTTGGCGCCAATACATGATTTTACGAAGCAACATACAAGAGAGTGCCTAAAAGAAAAATAGCTGATCTGAATGTACTCCCTCCGTAAAGAAATATAAGAGCGTTTAGATCACTAAAGTAGTGATCTAACACTCTTATATTTCTTTACAGAGGGAGTAGAAAGAAAGAATATCTGAAGTAATAATCGGAAGCTCAGTTGTTTGGTTAGAAATACATAATGTATAATCTTTATAGAAAAGGAACTTATTAAGCCACAGTTCACTAAAAGTACACGATGAAGATTACGGAACAATTCTTTGTGCATGTGAAAATTACTGCTTTTTAAGCCATCTTTATAATTTCCATAGGCCAATGCATCGGCAATGGATGTTGATGGCAAGGACGTCCTTGAACTAGACCCTCTCTCTGGAGGCCCCATGTCCCCAGAACATCGTGGTAATGCCCATGTACAATGTTTTATTTGTCAAACTAAAATCCTGGTCCAGTACATCGTGGTAGTGCCCATTTAATTTTTCGTGCTGTGGCAACTACGATTTTGTTGCATACAGAATTGGAGAGCGAAGGGAACACCAAACGGAAGCAACCAAAGAAGGATCGGCGGAGAAAGAGAAAAAAACAAAAGAAGAATGTGTCAACTTATCTTGGCTAAGTACATGCATGACATATGGTTTTACTTTACCGAGGTAATCAATCAATATCATGCGAATGCTAGGATTGATTGAACTAGTTGGGAGGAGTTCAGTTAAGGATGAGCTGAGTTCAGACTCAGATATGCGATTATGTGATAATAAGCCATATAAAATACTTTCGGAGGCCAACAGTCAAACTTGGTGATTCATGCGAATTGACTCATGTTCCTTTTTTTATTTGGATTCTTCTCATTCTTCTTTGGCACCTACGGCGTTAATACCCACAAACCATTTGCTTGATAGTTCCCTTGAATGTGCATTATTTTGTTTACTACTACCTCTGTCCCATAACATAAGACATTTTTACAGTTCAAATTGAGCTGTAAAAACGTCTTATATTATGACCGAGGGAGTACATCTGAAATGGGATCGATCCGTTCAACGGTCTAGTTAGTTAACACGACATAGCAATGCATAAAAGTCAACCCAGATGATCTATGAAAAAAAGAATGATTTGCAAACTAGTAAACCGCTTGGCCGATTCACGATTTGTTTTCATCGATATCTTCGTATCGTCAGCTTCGCAACAAGATCTCATTTGGATATGTTTTGTCGCTCTTTTTTGGACTCTAAAGTTGCCATCCCACAATTACTGAGTTGCCATGGTATTGGTACCAAAGTAGTTAGCGTTGTACTATTGTTACCACTTAACATGAGGCAGCTTTTTTTTTCCGAGTAACACAATGAGGCAGCTTTTTTTTTCTCGAGTAACACAATGATGCAGCTTTGATACGTGCACGCCCCATGGCGTGGGAAGGCCGAGGCGGCAAGGCCTTGGCAAGCCGAGCGCATAGGAGGCCTAGGCAACGTGTGGTGCTTGTTCGCTGGAGCATATATAGACGAAATCACTAGTTGAAGAGCGCTTCCCGCAAAAGTTAGTCGGGGAGCGCTCTGCGCGCGACAAGTGTTACGTGCGGGTGCTTCTGAGACCTTTTCGGGATGCTCCGCGCGCGACAATTTGTCGCGCGGAGTGGCGCTCCCGTGATTTCCGGTTTTCGTTTTTTTAATGTTTCTTTTTCATTTTAGTCCTTGAACTTTTAGTGTTTTGTAATATAGTTTTGATATGTTTCTGAGATCTGTTTCTCTCTGGTGCCGCCGACCCATCGCTGCCGCCTGGGCTTTTTTGCTTTGTTTCCTCTTTCGCTATCGTTGCCGCACGTTGCCGCCGGCGTTGTTATCGCCTGCTTATGGCGGCTCTTCTTTGCCGTCCACGGCGGTTCGTCATTCGCGCCGTCGTCGTTGCCTATCGGCTGCCTTCGTTGGTTCCCTGTTTATGGTTTGTTTTCCTTTAATTTTCCCATTGTATTTTCGGGCAATGGAGATTTATAGGTGTGGGCTTCCAACACTATCAAATGTTAGCTTTCAACTCGATTTGTGCAATTAGTTTTTAATAATCACTGTGTTCTTTGTAGGTATGGCTTGTCCTTTTTTATGCCGGGTGGCCCTTGTTTCACTTTTGATTCTTTTGTAGATGTGTTTACTGTGGTGCTGGATTGGCGTTGTTCGAGGCGTGTTGTAAGAATAACATCTTTATATTTGTTCAATATTTGGTGTTAAAAATTATGGTGGCACACATACTTATTTCTTTTGGTGCCGCTGATTCTTTTTTGAATGCAAATTATTCTAGGTCTTGTTTTTTTGATTATAATGATTGTTTTGATCTGATTTGCAGTATGTTCCATGCAGTGTTAGAGCTCATCTTGCTCGTTACATTGAGGAGTGCAAGGTGAATTGTATGGTGTTCTGTTTAGCCATGGTCGGGTGAGCAGCAAATTCCATGGTTCTTCTTAGGAACGATTGGTATTGATTATGGTCTTCGTCATCGTGATACAATGACCGTTAGGCTTGAGCACTATGAAACCTTGATTGGTGTTGATTTCTATCAGGTGGAGATATGTCCCCCTTTACCCTGTGTTGGTAAGGTTTTTTTTAAAGGAAGTATTTAGCTTGTTTCATGTCACATTATTTGCTGTTCCCCTGAACCTGTGAAATTTGATTTTGTAGCACATGAGGATTTGAGCGACTCTGAGAAGGAACTTGTTGGCACTTTTTTTTACACTCGTGGTGTCGATCTCAATTATCAGCAAATGTATTTCATGTCGCAACAATTCTTTGATGACAACTACATACTCTGTTGTCCTTTTGTTCACATGATTAATTCCGTGAATGTTAATGGTCATCATATGGTCAGATTTATTTTCCTTTGTTTTCCTTAATTTCTATTTTTTCATTTTGCATTTCATCTTTTTATATTTTTTAATTTTGTTTATTTCTAATAGCTTGATGTTCTCTTCAGGTTATTCCTAGCATGGTTGTCAGGAGTTTGAAGAAGTTTGTGTCATTTCCTAGGGCCGACGTTTTAACTCTTGAAGTTACTTTAGATTCTTACGATGATGATATATATGTGAGCATTCCTTGTTCGTACTTCATTGGCTTGGGTGGTAGAATGGTGTTCAAGAAGCAAGGGTTCAGTGATTTTCTTCAGGCATCGTCTATTAAAGTAAACAACTTGGATCTCATAACCTTCAAGGAGCGTGATGGGAGGTTTGTTGTTATCTTCAGTCTTCTTTCACAATGATGTTTGTTATAGGATGTGAAGTAGAACTCATGTTATTTAAGAATCCATCGTAGAATATAATGTTATTTAGATATATAAAACCTATATGAACCTACTTGTTCATTGTTGTACCGTGGATGCAGAAGTGGCAGGGCTGTGCATCTCTGTTTTAGATTTTTTTTGGAACATATGTCAATTTATGATAGACACGGTTATACATAAATTAGAGGCCCGGGTGTGCCTTTGTTTTCTCTATGTTTCCTCTGACATGGACAGTCAGAGATGCACATGCGTGTAGGTAATGGAGGCATGGTTATACATAAATTAGAAGCAACAATATTGCTGCTTGTTCCTTCCTCTGTTTTCCGAATGTTTTTCTCGTCAACATCTCTACTAAGAGAGGCACTGTTGTGATGCTAGAGGAGGCACACTTCTATACTATGAAGATGAAGAGTCACGTCTGTGTGTCTGTCGTCCTACTGTTTGTGTGTCGTCCTATTGTTTGTGCGCCAACAGGTTTAGACGAAGAGGCACGGTTCGTCAACTTAGTGGATGCACGGTCCTATAGTACCAAGAGCCACGTTTGTGCCTTTGTGTTTCAGTTATTTTCAGTTGACACGTTTACTGAGAGAGGCAGGGCTATGAACCTAGTTGAGGCACGGTGGTAGATGCACCAGAGTGGCGATTGTGGATGCAGCATAGTCACCGTGGTAGTTTCAACAGAGTTACGGTTTTATATGCAGCAAAGTCACGGTGGTAGATGCGGAAGAGTCACGGTTGTGCCTCTATGTGGTAGTTGAGGCCCGCTCCTTTATTTAGACAGTGTTTGATGTCAAATGGTGTCTGCATGATTTATTTTATTTTTTAATGCGCTAAGACTCTGAAAGTGCTCTCAGTGTTTTCTACAATGTAATCTCAAATTTGTCAAGTGCTCATACTGTTTCCAAGAGCCATGGTTGTGCCTCGACATGGATAAACTAAAGTTCCTTAGAAATATTTCTGAAATTGCTCACGCCAGTCTTGAATAAGCATTTTACAGAAAGTTAACAATGATACAATCACATATTTTTACATAGCATCATCCATTTTGTACAATAAGTATCATAAGTATAATACAATAATATTTGACGTATTGACCTACTATAATCATTAGTTAGAACATATGTTCGCTCAAATATAAGTTAAATTACTAATTGCATTTCAGCACACTAGTATGTTCAACCCAAATAAGTAATACAATACACACATATTTGACCAACAACAATTATAATTACAACATATGTTCATTCAATCTAAATTAACATACTACTAGATATTACTAGTTGAATGTACATTTCCAATTTCTAGCAATTCACCATCCGCTGTTTCCCTTCCTGCGCTTCCAGCCCCTCGAAAATCCTTGTCTTTGTTCTTACATGGTCGGAGCCATTCTTTCAATGGTGGTTGGAGAAGGTGACGTAGCCCGTCTTTAATGAATAGGATCCTACAGTACAACTCGTAGCCAACATACCCGTCTTTTGCTGCGTACTTGAGGTGCAACGTTGAAAGCGGCTTTCCCAGAACCTGTGCTTTTCGCTTGGAATGATTTCTTCATGTTCTTGTAGGAGGAGTCGATGATTGCCTGCGCTTCTAGCCCCTCGAAGATCCCTTGTCTTTGTTCTTACATGGTCGGAGCCGTTCTTTCAATGGTGGTTGGAGAAGGTGATGTAGCCCGTCTTTAATGATTAGGGTCCTACAATACAACTCGTAGCTAACGTACCTGTCTTTTGCTGCGTACTCGAGGTGCAGCGTTGAAAGCGGATTCTCCCAGAATTTGTGCTTTTCGCTTGGGAATGATTTCTTCATGTTCTTGTAGGAGGAGTCGATGATTGCTACTGCAAGGCCAGCCATGGAGTCCCTTTCTCCACCACCCTTGATACAGAACTGCCTCTGGATGCTGACGTGGTGCTCGTCTGAAATTCTGATCCATGCACGGGCAAGCATGATCTTGTCGCTCCTGGTGTCGACGCTAGCGAAAGTTATCGCTTTGCGTTGCAGGAACTCAACCAACGCTTGGCAGCGCTCGGACCTGCAATAGTGGTACACGAGGACATGCTCGCGCATGGCAAGTTGCATGACAGCGACCCCTCGGCGTCTGTAACTACTCTTACGTGTGTACTCGAGGTCGAGGCCGACAAACTTGTTCTTCTCCTCCTTTAGCCATTCCTCGTACATTTTGATGATTCGCTCCAGTCTTTGGGTCGTTGGTGTACACCACCTCCAGCACAGTTGTGCCATGGGTAGTGACGTGTTCGGTGTGTGTTGTTAGTTTCTCGTCGTCCATGGCTGCAGGGAGGCGGTGTGGGTTTTTGGCGGCCGACGAGGAATGGCGGAGGAAGAAGAGGCAAATGGATGTGGTGTAAATGAAATTGGATGGTTTCTTTGTAATGTAGAAAAAGTAACCGACGAGAGCAGTTGGGACGTCATCCGACGGTTCCAGGAGTTACGGAAACAGGCGTCTGTTAGAGCAATTTTTTTAGCGGTTCGAGC
The DNA here is from genome assembly GCF_018294505.1 of Triticum aestivum. Lineage (NCBI taxonomy): Eukaryota > Viridiplantae > Streptophyta > Magnoliopsida > Poales > Poaceae > Triticum > Triticum aestivum. The sequence goes on along the minus strand of NC_057796.1, from coordinate 266,396,081 downwards.
AATATACTTTTTACCGCAATGACATCCCTCGCTCAGTGTGCGTGTCTATGCGTGGTCTTGTTATTTTCAAGCTGCAGTTTTTTTGTTGAATGAAATGTTTTTTGGGTCACATGGTGCCTCTATATTCGAGTTGTTTCAGAAGATGCTCTTTCTTGGTTTATGAAGGTAGTCGAGTCATGGTGGAACATGCAACAGTGTCACGGTCGTGCCTTACTGAATGATGCACTGTTGTTATGTTATTGGGTGCACGCTTGTATATTGAAAAATAGTCGATGAACAAAACATAGTGCACAATTGTAATATGGAGTTCTGTTTGGTGGTTATTTAAGACTCCTTTGAATATATAGTTTGAAGAACTTTAATAACACGCTTTGTTAAACTTTTTGAAGCAAAAAGTGTTTCTGCATTTGTTTGATTTTTGACTCACAACTGAAGAAAAATAATGTTTTCTTTGTTTTTTGAATTTTGGAAATCTAAAATTTTGAAAAGGATCATTGCCAAAAGATCATTCCCATACTTCAAACAGGCTGATGTCTACTACGCAACCTTCTTCTTGTAGACTCGTGTTGGGCCTTCAAGCGTAGAGTTTTGTAGGCCTCAAGTGGATGACCTAAAGTTTATCAATCCGTGGGAGGCGTAGGATGAAGATGGTCTCTCTCAAACAACCCTTCAACCAAATAACAAAGATTCTCTTGTGTCCCCAACACACCCAATAAATTGGCAAATTGTATAGGTGCACTAGTTCAGCGAAGAGATGGTGATACAACTGCAATATGGATAGTAGATATAGGTTTTTGTAATCTGAAATTATAAAACAGCAAGGTAACTAGTAACAAAAGTGAGCGAATATGGTATTGCAATGCTTCAACACAAGGCCTAGGGTTCAATACTTTCACTAGTGCAAGTTCTCTCAACAATGATAACATAATTAGATCATATAACAATCCCTCAACATGCAACAAAGAGTCACTCCAAAGTCACTAATAGCGGAGAACAAACGAAGAGATTATTGTAGGGTACGAAACCACCTCAAAGTTATTCTTTCCGATCAATCCATTGGCTATTCCTATAAGTGTCACAAACAGCCCTAGAGTTTGTAATAAAATAACACCTTAAGACACACATCAACCAAAACCCTAATGTCAGCTAGATACTCCAATGTCACCTCAAGTATCTGCGGGTTTGATTATACGATATGCATCACACAATCTCAGATTCGTCTACTCAAACCAACACAAAGAACTTCATAGAGTGCCCCAAAGTTTCTACTGTAGAGTTAAGACGAAAATGTGTGCCAACCCCTATGCAGGTCACAGAACCCACAAGTTGATCACCAAAACATACATCAAGTGGATCACATGAATATCCCAATGTGACCACAGATAAGCACATGCAAGACATAGATCAAGTGTTCTCAAATCCTTAAAGACTCAATCCGATAAGATAACTTCAAAGGGAAAACTCAATCCATTACAAGAGAGTAGAGGGGGAGAAACATCATAAGATCCAACTATAATAGCAAATCTCATGGTACATCAAGATCGTGCCAAATCAAGAACACGAGAGAGAGAAAGAGTTCAAACACATAGCTACTGGTACATACCCTCAGCCCCGAGGGTGAACTACTCCCTCCTTGTCATGGAGAGCGCCGGGATGATGGATCCCCCTCCAGCAGGGTGTCGGAATAGGGCCCCGATTGGTTTTTGCTGGCTACAGAGGCTTGCAGCAGCGGAACTCCGGATCTTGGTTCTGTTTGGATGTTTGGGGATATATAGGAGGTGTTGGCGTCGAGAAAAAGTCAGGGGGGGGGGTCCCCGAGTCAGCCACGAGGTAGGGGGCGCACCCTCCACCCTCATGGTTGACTTGGGACTCTTCTGGTCCAACTCTTTTGCTTCATGGGCTTCTTCTAGTCCAAAAACAAGCTCCACAAATTTTCAGGTCAATTGGACTCCGTTTGGTATTTCTTTTCTGTAAAACTCAAAAACAAGGAAAAACAGAAACTGGCACTAGGCTCTAGGTTAATAGGTTAGTCCCAAAAATCATATAAAATATCATATAAATGCATATAAAACATCCAAGATGGATAATATAATATCATGGAACAATCAAAAATTAGAGATACGTTGGAGACGTATCAAGGATCCCCAAGCTTAATTCTTGCTCGTCCTCGAGTAGGTAAATGATAAAAACAGAATTTCTGATGTAGAATGCTACCTAACATATTTATCCATGTAATTTTCTTTATTGTGGCATGAATGTTCAGATCCATAAGATTCAAAACAAAGTTTAATATTGACATAAAACAATAATACTTCAAGCATACTAATAAAGGCAATCATGTCTTCTCAAAATAACATGGCCAAAGAAAGTTATCCCTACAAAATCATATAGTCTGGCTATGCTCCATCTTCATCACACAAAGTATTCAAATCATGCACAACCCCGATGACAAGCCAAGCAATTGTTTCATACTTTTGATGTTCTCAAACCTTTTCAACTTTCACGCAATACATGAGCGTGAGCCATGGACATAGCACTATAGGTGGAATAGAATATGGTGGTTGTGGAGAAGACAAAAAGAAGGAGATAGTCTCACATCAACTAGGCGTATCAACGGGCTATGGAGATGCCCATCAATAGATATCAATGTGAGTGAGTAGGGATTGCCATGCAACGGATGCACTAGAGCTATAAGTGTATGAAAGCTCAAAAAGAAACTAAGTGGGTGTGCATCCAACTTGCTTGCTCATGAAGACCTAGGGAATTTTAGGAAGCCCATCGTTGGAATATACAAGCCAAGTTCTATAATGAAAAATTCCCACTAGTATATGAAAGTGACAAAATAAGAGACTCTCTATCATGAAGATCATGGTGCTACTTTGAAGCACAAGTGTGGAAAAAAGGATAGTAACATTGCCCCTTCTCTCTTTTTCTCTCATTTTTTTATTTTGGCTTCTTTGGCCTCTTTTTTTATTTCCTCACATGGGACAATGCTCTAATAATGATGATCATCACACTTCTATTTACTTACAACTCGAAAAATTACAACTCAATGCTTAGAACAAAATATGACTCTATGTGAATGCCTCCGACGGTGTACCGGGATGTATAATCAATCATGAGTGACATGTATGAAAGAATTATGAAAGGTGGCTTTGCCACAAATACGATGTCAACTACATGATCATGCAAAGCAATATGACTGATGAAGCGTGTCATAATAAACGGAACGATGGAAAGTTGCATGGCAATATATCTCGGAATGGCTATGGAAATGCCATAATAGGTAGGTATGGTGGCTGTTTTCGAGGAAGGTATATGGTGGGTGAACGGTACCGGCGAAAGTTGCATGGTACAAGAGAGGCTAGCAATGGTGGAAGGGTGAGAGTGCGTATAATCCATGGACTCAACATTAGTCAAAAAGAACTCACATACTTATTGCAAAAATCTATTAGTCATTGAAAGAAGTACTACGTGCATGCTCCTAGGGGGATAGATTTGTAGGAAAAGACCATCCCTCATCCCCGATCGCCACTCATAAGGAAGACAATCAATGAATACCTCATGCTCCAAATTTGTTACACAACGGTTCACCATACGTGCATGCTATGGGACTCACAAACCTCAACACAAGTATTTCTTAAATTCACAATTACTCCACTAGCATGACTCTAACATCACCATCTTCATATCTCAAAACAATCATAAAGAATCAAACTTCTCATAGTATTCAATGCACTTATATGAAAGTTTTTATTATATCCCTCTTGGATGCCCATCATATTAGGACTAAATTCATAACCTAAAGAAAATTACCATGCTGTTTAGAGACTCTCAAAATAATATAAGTGAAGCATGAGAGTTCATCAATTTCTTCAAAATAAAACCACCGTCGTGCTCTAAGAAGATATAAGTGAAGCACTAGAGCAAAGGACAAACAACTAAAAAAGATATAAGTGAAGATCAATGAGTAGTCGAATAATTATGTAACTATGTGAAGACTCTCTAGCATTTAAGAATTCCAGATCTTGGGATATATTCAAACAGAAAGCAAATCCTAATAAAATAAAATGACGCTCCAAGCAAAACACATATCATGTGGTGAATAAAAATATAGCTCCAAGTAAGGTTACCGATGAATGAAGATGAAAGAGGGGATGCCATCTGGGGCATCCCCAAGCTTAGATGCTTGGTTGTCCTTGAATATTACCTTGGGGTGCCTTGGGCATCCCCAAGCTTAGGCTCTTGCCACTCCTTATTCCGTAGTCCATCGAAATTTCACCAAAAACTTGAAAACTTCACAACACAAAACTCGATAGAAAACTCGTAAGCTCCGTTAGTATAACAAAGCAAATCACCACTTAGTTACTGTTATGAACTCGTTCTAATTTTATATTGGTGTTATATCCATTGTATTCCAACTTCTCCATGGTTCATACCCTCCGATACTACTCATAGATTCATCAAAATAAGCAAACAACACATAGAAAACATAATCTGTCAAAAACAGAACAGTCTGTAGTAATCTGGAAACTTTCCATACTCCTGTTACTCCACAAATTCTGAAAAATTAGGAAAACCTGGGAAATCTGTATATCAATATACTGTAGAAAATTCAGAATTTTTTCGACGCTCCAGTGATTTTTAACAATTCTGTGACTGGGCGCGAAAGTTTCTGTTTTTGGACCGAATTGAATCAACTATCATCCACACTATCCCAAAGGCTTTACTCGGCACTTTATTGAAACAAAAGCTATAAAACATGATTACTATAGTAGCTTAATCATGTGAACATGCAAAAACAGTAGGGGTAAATATTGGGTTGTCTCCCAACAAGCACTTTTCTTTAATGCCTTTCTAGCTAGGCATGATGATTTCAATTATGCTCACATAAAAAGATAAGAATTGAAACATAATGGGAGCATCATGAAGCATATGACTAGCACATTTAAGTCTAACTCTCTTCCTATGCATAGGGATTTTGTGAGCAAACAATTTATGGGAACAAGAAACAACTAGCATAGGAAGGCAAAACAAGCATGACTTCAAAACTTTCAACACAGAGAGATGAAACTTGATATTATTGCAATATGTAAAAGCATATGTTCCCCTCTCATAGTAATTTTCAGTAGCATCATGAATGAATTCAACAATATAAATATCACATAAAGCATTCTTTTCATGATCCACAAGCATAGAAAATTTATTACTCTCCACATAAGCAAATTTATTCTCATCAATAGTAGTAGGAGCAAACTCAACAAAATAACTATCATGTGAGGCATAATCCAATTGAAAATTAAAATCATGATGACAAGTTTCATGGTTATCATTATTCTTTATAGCATACATGTCATCACAATAATCATCATAGATAGCAACTTTGTTCTCATTAAATCAATTGGAACCTCTTCCGAAATAGTGGATTCATCACTAAATAAAGTCATGACCTCTCCAAATTCACTTTCATAATTATCAAAATAAGCTTCAACACCCTCCAAAATAGTGGGAGTCGGGGAAATGACACCTATGGGATCACGAGGATCCCTTCTACGGTTGGCGGGGAGAGAGCTGCGCAAAGAGCAGGTCTAGTGATCAGCACGAGGGATTTTTACCCAGGTTCGGGCCGCAATGGTGCGTAAAACCCTAGTCCTGCTTTGGTGTATATTTAGTGTCCTTGAGTTCTTGAACTAGCCGCGGTGCATGCCCAGTCCAAAAAGTCCGAATCCTCTCTCAGTACGCCTCGGGCCTCCTTTTATATGTCAAAGGGGTCGCCACAGTGGCACACAGGAGGTGGAAAGCAGCTACAGTGCTTAAGCTTATCACTGACATCGTAGGACAAACACATTTAGTGCGCTGCCTACGTGCCCTCCTACTTTGTCGAGGGTGGTAACAGAAGTCGCCCCGTCCGTCGCCGCCTCTCCTTGCCTCGACACATGTCTAGGCTGACGAGGCATGCAACGCCAGGCTGGCCGGCTGGCTGTTGTGCTGGCGCAGTGGTAGAGCCTCCACGAAGATCTGCATGCCGCCACACAGGTGCTTTCTTAGTTGTCTTAGGACCTGGATGTCGCCATGCAGGCGCCTGCTTAGTTGGCAGGCTGGTCGTCGCGCTGGGACGACAGCGAAGTGGTAAAACCTTGTCGGGTGCGGGCCTGGTTGTGGCCCCGCAATTGTCCCCGACAAGGGTCTTGCCGGGGGCCTCTCAGTCGTCCTCGGCAAGGCCTCGTCTTCTGGTCCCACGTGGACCTGCATGCCATTAGTCTTTACAAAGATCTGCATGCTACTAAGCACGCGTCCCCGAGTCTTGGCCTTGACGTTGTCGATGGTGCCAAAGCTCTCAACCTCAAGGGTGATGGCCTTGCTGGTGCTTCACGGGTTGCCCCGGCAAGGGTCTTGCCGGGGCTACGTAGGTTGCCCTGGTAAGGGTGTTGCCGGGGGAGGTCCAGCTAGTCTTCTGCTCTCTATTCATTGGCTTGAATGCTGTCTTGGTAGTTTGGTATCTCGCCTTCTACTGCCCCTCCAAGCCCTGCCGCAGGTGTGGCTACGACTGCACGTGCACAAGTAAGGGGTACAGAAGAGCCCATACTTTTGTACACCGTCAGGAGCCCCCGGGCCTGCGCCACACATAAGCGCAGAGTGTAGTTGGGCCAGGCCCAAAGCAGTGCACGGGCACATGGGCACGCGTGGCAGAGATTAACTACTGTAAACTCTTGTCAGTTGCGCTTCCCCACGATCCGCATTGAGTGCGTGACGTGGGGCTCGTGCGTGGAACGGCCGCAGCACGCCTACGTCACCTCACACTGAATAGTAAAGAGGCAGCCCGCGCCTTCCCCATAAAAAGAGGAATACATAGGGGCGCTGCTCATTTACCCTTCCTGCCTTTCCCAATCTAGGAACCGCCGTTCCCCTCTTCTTCCTCGAGCGCAAACCAGAGTTCTCGCCTCTGCTCGCCGCCGCCGTGCTTCCATTGCTTCTTGATCCTGCGCCCCTTCTCAGCCGCCATGGCACCCAAGGCAAGCAAGGGCAAGGGAGTGGCCAAGGCCGCCGAGGGGAAGGAGGTGCCGAAGAGCGAGCTGGTGAAGCTGCGGAAGAAGCACGCCCTCTTCGCCTCGACTATCGACGCGCTCGCCCTCAGGGAAAAATTCAAGTGCCTGTGGAGGAGAGAGACGGCGGGGCATCCCGCCACGGTCATCATCCCCGCTCCCTTCTCCAAGCCAGGTCTAGACAAATACCCTTTCTTTGTCGATTACTACTCCTGCGGGCTCTACCCCCTTTCTCCGACTTCTTCAGCGACATCATGCACACCTACGGCTTCCATCTTCTGGATTTTACGCCGAATGCCGTGGCGGTCATGGCCTTCTTCGCCCACCTTTGCGAGGGCTTCGCCGGGGTTCACCCCAACACGGCGCTCTTTCGCCACTACTTCGTCCCTCGCATCCAGTTAGGGGGTGCCATCTCTGGCTGCGTCACTTGGATCCCAAGGGCCTTGAGCAAGGGCATGTACCCGGAGGGTTCCCAGAAGGATAAGTGGGACGAATGGCGGGCCCGGTGGTGCTGGATCAAGGAGAAGGATCCGCAGGAGTTCTGCCAGGTCCGTCGAAGGCCGCCGGTCCGCGGCAACGACTGGGGCGAGCTCGACGCCGACGATGAGAAGCTCACAGTCGCCACCACCAGGATCCATCACCTCACCTTAGCCGGGCTTACGCTCGAGATGATTGGTGCTGATTTCATCCGCCACCGCATTGCTCCTCTGCACAACAAAGGGAGGCCAGCTTGGGACTTCAAGAATGCGGCATACATCATGAGGCTTCGCCCCGGCCTGAATCATAACTTCACAGTGATGCAGCATGCACATCTTTGCCAGAGGCTTTTTCAGCTCAAGGTTGACGAGACCGGCAAGGCCGAGAAGTCCGGCAAGGCAGCCAAGACCGGCAAGGTCGACAATCCGTTCAGGTTGCCGGCGGGGGTAGTCCCGCTGAGGAACAACTCTTGCCTGACTGCCATCATCGCCATGATGCCGGTGTTCAACACGCACGGCCTAGACTCGACCAGGGACGAGCCAAAAGCAGAGCTGGTGCAGAAATTCTTCGGCAACTTGTCGGAGAAGTGCGTCCGTGCTGAGCCGCAGCTCATCCGCCCCACCACTGAAGAAGAGGTGGCGTACATTGCTGCCAGGGCGGAGGAGGCAACACTTGCCGAGGAGGCCGGCAGCCTTGGCACCATGGAGGATGAGGCCGAAGAGGCCGAAGAGGAGAAGAAGTTTGCTGAGTGGACGGGGTCTGGCGGGGAACCCAGCGGCACCTGTGTCGGGGCTCCCCCTATCAAAGAAACGACCGAGGAGACGATCGAGGAAGCGTCTGAGGCGGACGAGCCTTCAACCCCGAAGAAGCGCGTCCTACGGCGGGCCGGTTCCGACGAGCCAGTCCGGCCCAGCAAGGCCGCGCAGTGGCAAGAGGCCCAAGCGCAACCCGTGCGCCAGACGAGGCGCGCGACCGCGGAGGCGGTGAAGGAAGCTGCGGCGGCGAAGAAAGCTGCGGCCGCTGCCTCCTCGTCGACCAAACGCGCCGCTGCCTCCTCCTCGACCAAACGCGCCACTGCCTCTTCCTCGACCAAATGGCCAAGGACTCCATCTCCTCCTCCTCTCCTTGCGGACACCGTCCCAGTGGCCGATTTTGACCTCTGGTCTTTTAGCCCAAAGAGGAAGAGGAGGCCAGAAGAGGAAGATGAGTAAGCACCTTGCCTTCCCATCCATTTCCGGGTCCTTTATTTAGATTATCTTATCTTAACTTGACTTGTCTTCACAGCGACACAGAGACGCTGGCTCAGAGGGTGGCGAAGAGAGCCAAGGCTTCGACGGGCGACGAGCCCCCGACAAGCACTTCACGTGCGTCGGGGATGATCGTGATCAGCCCGGATACCAGCCCCTAACGCAGCCCCCACTCCAGCCCCCAGCGTGAGTCTGTTACTCATTTCCCGCTGGCGAGCGTTGGAGTATGTATCTTCAATGCTGACCTTGCCGGGTTCGCAGGAGGAGAGTGGCAACAGGAGGAGCCGCTGAGGGCTACACCCGAGACGCCGCCCCCGTTGACCATGCCACCCAGAGGGGTGTCCCCGGCAAGGGCACCCACCGACGAGCCCATGCGCATGGAGGAAGAGGTAGTGGGCACAGGCGCTGGTGGCTCCGTCCCGGCAACGAACGTCGCCGGGGAGGGAACCACATCTTCTCAGCTTGTCATAGGTAAGCCGCTTGCCTCCCGTCCCTTGCCATCTCTGTCACACGATTTTCTTTCTTTTCTTTGTTCTGAACTTTGATTTTTGGCTTTGCCTCATTCTCCTTTTTGGTTCGAGACCCACCCTCGACGGACCAGACGGACATCGACGCTGTCATCGAGGAGACCGCCAAGGATGCCGAGGCTGAGGCCACCAAAATTGCTGCCGAGGAGGCCACCAAGGGGTCTGCCGGGGAGGCCGGCAGGGCTGCTGCCGAGGAGGCCGCCAAGGGGCCTGCCGGGGAGGCCGGCAAGGCCGCCACTGAGGAGGCCACCAAGGAGCCTGCCGGGGAGGAGGTGGTCGATGACCAACCCTCTTCCTCTTCAGTCCCCGCCCCGAGCAAGTATTTGAAGGTGGGCGACGATCTGTTTGATAGCCTCCCAGGGACAGCAAGCACCGGAGTGCCAGCCGAAGGGGAGGTGTTCGACGACGAGGTCCTCACCGCTGCCGGGCTCCAAGTTGTTGATGAACCGAGCGCCAGCAGCGGCAGCTCCAAGGAAGACCAGCTCCTCCAGGCCATGAGGGCCAATTTCCAGAAGCTCCAGGCGCTCTATCGCGCCTGCAAGGACAAAGTGGACTCCAGGATGGCGGCCGTGGACAAGGCAGAAGAAGACTTACAGGACCGCGTTGCTTAGATGCAAGTCTGGCTCACCGAGGCCCAGCAGGATCTGAAGGCCACCCAGGACCAGCTGGGCGAGCACCAGCGAGAGCTCCTCCTGAAGCAGACTGACTTTGAGAAGGCCCAAGAGGTGGCGAAGGCACATGCCGCCAAGGATGAGGCTGACCAAACGCAGCACCGCATCCTGCTTGACGCCCAAGAAGAAGACCTGGTCGCTCGTGAGCAGGTGCTTGCCGCCAAGCTTCATGCCAAGGACGAGGAGGTCGAAAAGCTTGTCGTGCAGCAGACCCAGGAGCTGAAGCAGGAGCACAAAGACGCACTTGATGCTCTGGCCCTGGACCATGCCGGCAAGCTGAAAGAGGCCGTTGATGGTGCTGAGGCCGCAGAGGCCGCCAAGAATGAGCTGGTCGGCAAGGTGGAGAAGCTGGAGTTGGAGCTGGAGGAGCTGAAGAAGGAGATCTCGAATCTGAAGAAGGACAGGGACATGACTTCTCACACCTTTGCGGAATTGTAGGTCACCATCTCTGACAAGACCAAGCTGCTCTCCGAGGCCAACAGCTCCATCGCCGATCTGAAGCTGAAGCTGGATACCTTGGAGAGGACGCTCTCGGAGTCCAGGGCCCGCAAGAAGACCCTGATCAAGGACCTCGCGAACGAGAGACAGCTGCTGCAGAATGCCGCTGCTACCCACAACGACCTTGTGGACGGCACGAAGCTCTGGACCAGCCGCCTCGTCGACGTTGCGGAGAGGCTCACCACGCAGCTGTCCGTCATGGGCATGCCAAACTTCAGGTTCTCCCATGAGGTGAATGTGATCGATAGTGCCAGGCTGACCCTATTCTTCGAGCGCGTCCTCGACGCCCTGAAGCTGCTCCACTCCAACAGGGTCACTTATCTGGCCAATGAGGCCCGGCAGCTTTGCCGTGGCGCCTTGATCAAGGTGCATACCAAGGTGGCCTACTGGAACCCCAACATCGACTTCGCCAACGCGCTTGAGAGCTTGCCGGAGGATGCGGACCTTAAGGCGCTCGAAGAGCGTATCGAGCCCATCATCAGCTATCGGCGGAGTCAAGAGGCTGGAGGGCTAGCGCCGGGATTAGCTGCTACGTTTCTCATTGCCGCTGCAAGTTCATACCCAAGACAGTTTTATCTTAAGTTAGAACCGCATCAACTTTGGATGTAATATAACTTTGCTGTGCTTTGAACTGAATGCATGTTATTTTCCTGTTTGATCTCTCTTTGTATGTACTACACCCTACGCTTAGTTGGATAGGCTCGCCGGCGCGTTAACCCTTGCCGTGGGCGCTTTGAGGAACGAATCCTTAGCAGCCTACTGGGGGTGTCGCTGTCGGGCAAGCCACCTTGCCGTTCTTGGCGCAACCACTTGAGCTGTTGGGCGGGCTCGAAACAGAACAAGGGCGCTACCAATAGTGGCAGGGTTCCTTCACGTACAGGTTTTCCATACAAAAACCGAAACCACTCGAGGGAAAATAACCTTACAAAAAGGAAATCACTCAAAGTTTAGCGTGACTTAACTTCTTGTTGCGCGGATCGTCGTTGCGGCCACATACGACATCGCTCGCCTGGCTGCTGGTACCAAAACGATGTAGATGGTCTTGATCTCCTCCACCACCAGCGTCTGCCCCATCGCCTGTTCGCGCTGGCGTGGGCGGGCCGGCTCCAGACGAACCGATCGCCGTGATCGTCTTCTTCTTAAGAGCCATGGCGATGAAGAAACTGTTGCACTAACTACTAGACCAGATTTTCACAACTTTGCCCCCTACCTGGTGCGCCAAAGATGTCGGGGAAACGACACCTATGGGATCACGAGGATCCCTTCTACGGTTGGCGGGGAGAGATCTGTGCAAAGAGCAGGTCTAGTGATCAGCGCGAGGGACTTTTACCCAGGTTCGGGCCGCAATGGTGCGTAAAACCCTAGTCCTCCTTTGGTGTATATTTAGTGTTCTTGAGTTCTTGAACTAGCCGCGGTGCATGTCCAGTCCAAAAAGTTTGAATCCTCTCTCAATACGCCTCGGGCCTCCTTTTATATGTCAAAGGGGTCGCCACAGTGGCACACAGGAGGTGGAAAGCAGCTACAGTGCTTAAGCTTATCGCTAACATCGTAGGACAAACGCATTTAATGCACTGCCTACGTGCCCTCCTACTTTATCGGGGGTGGTAACAGAAGCCGTGCCGTCCGCCGCCGCCTCTCCTCGCCTTGACACGCATCTAGGCTGACGAGGCATGCAACGCCAGGCTGGCTGGCTGCTGTGCTGGCGCGGTGGTAGAGCCTCTACGAAGAGATCTGCATGCCGCCACACAGGCGCTTGCTTAGTTGTCTTAGGACGAGCATGTCGCCATGCAGGCGCCTGCTTAGTTGGCAGGCTGCACTACAAAAAAAGACACATCTGTGACATATTGGGCCGAACGATTTTTTTCTGTCATACTTATGACACTTCTATGACGATAATTGTGACAAAACCCGGTATCATCATAGATGTGATGGGGTCCTACTTCTATGACCAAAAATCATGACAAAAATGGGCTTTTTTCTCCTGGGTGGGCCGGAGATGCAGCTGCATGACATTCTTTGGGCCATCCATGATGGAAAAAACCGCGGTAGAAGCGAGGGCGAGGAAAATATCGGGGTGTTCCCGGTTACGGTGGGTGGTCGGGGCCGAGCGATGCGCGTTTCTCTCGTGCACGCACGCGCGTGGGTGCGAGGCGTTGGGCTCTAACTGAACCCGAGCGAGGCGTTGGGCTCTAACTGAACCCGAGCGATTGCACTGCAGGCTACGCGTTACTGAACCCGAGCGATCGATCGATGGCTGTTAACTGAACCCGATCGAGCGATTCCTTCGCTACTGCTGCTAACTGAAGCCGATCGATGCTGCCTCTGGATGAACAGTGAGCGTTGCTGGGGGGTTTTGGATGAACAGTTCCCGGTGGGGGTGGATGAACAGGACCCCGTGGTGTTGCCTCTGGATGAACAGGACCCCGATCGATCGAGCCGGTTGGGGCTGGATGAACAGGACCCCGTGGAGGGCAGGATGAACAGGACCACCCCGTGGAGGGCAGGATGAACAGTAGACGGTGGAGGGCTGGATGAACAGTAGCCCGTGGAGGGGTGGTTGAACAGGAGCCCGTGGAGAGGGCTGGTTGAACAGTAGCCGGTGGAGTAGCGCGCGGTGGAGGCTGGATGAACAGGAGCCCGTGGATGAACAGTCGCAGGTGGAGGCTGGAGGAGGTCGACGGTGGATGAACAGTAGCCCGTGGAGGCTGGAGGGGGTCGACGGTGGAGATGAACAGTATCCCGTGGAGTCCCGTTTTGCGGTACGCCACACCCCTCCCGATGAACAGGACCCCCGTTTCGACCGTAGCGCTCCAACACAAGTCCGTTTCCTCCGTTTTGTGGTACGCCACACCCCTCCCGATCAACAGGACCCCCGTTTCGACCGTAGGAGGTCCGTTTCCTCCGTTTTGCGGTACGCCAGACCCCTCCCGATGAACAGGATCCCGTTTCGAACGTGGCCGGTCGAACACAAGGCCGTTTGCTCCGTTCTGCGGTACGCCAGGCCTCGTTTCCATCGGCTGTTCCGTCCAAGCCGGTTGGCTCCCACGCGTTCCGTTGCTCTCGATGAACACGACGCATTCCGTGGCCTCCCCATGAACACGACGACGACGCTGTTTCTCCGTTCCGACCCAGCCATGTACACGAGCCCTGGCCGTACGTACGCGCAAGTAGGCATTCGAGACCTCGCCCGTATGTACGTACGTGGCCGTATTTACTTTCTTGCACCCTGGCCGCTGTACGTACGTGTACATGCTACGTGCGCGCCTCTACTACGACACGTGCGCGCCTCTACATCGACCAGTATGTAGTTACACGTTCGCGACCAGAATGACAACGCGACGTACGCTTCGACCAGGTGGGTCCCGACTGTCAGGCACTTCCTTGCCTGCGAAGATGTAGCTGGTGGGTCCCAGCAGTCAGGGGGCGAATCGTTTTTTTTGCCCGGACGCACTTCCTTGCGTGCGAAGATGTAGCTGGTGGGTCCCAGCAGTCAGGGGGAAACGTTTTTTTCGTGAAATACGGTGGCCCGTCCGGTGGGTCCCCGCTGTCAGGTGGAGGAATAATTATTTTGCGCGTAATAAGGAGGCACTTCCTTGCTGCGGCCGTGGACCCAGCTGTCAGCCTCTCCACGTACAGTCCACGTCCGATGGAAGCCGTTCCTTGACCACGTTGACCACGCCGCGCCGAGAGCACCAGGGCGGTGGACGACGGCGAGGCCTAGGAAGGGGACGACGCGGAGCCGGGGAAGACGCGGCAGTGGATGCCCACGCGTAGAGGAGTATGAGGGTTCACTGGTTCGCTGCGGTGTGAGGCTGCCGTCGCCGCAGAATAACAGGGGCTGTGGGTGAGTAGAGGGATGGCCTGGCCAGCGGTGGGAGTAGTAGGGGGCGGTGAGGCCTCCGCCGCATCGCAGCCGGCCACGGGAGGCAGGAGCACGAGGCACGACCGGCGCTGGTTTGGGCGGCTGGAGCAAGAAGACCAGAGGTTGAAGAAGCACTACGGCCGTTGGATGGACATCGTACGGTCACTGGAGCTAGAATCGTGCATATTGACTAAGTTGACAAAGCCCTCCGTCCCCGTCAACTTAGTAGGCCCACAAGTCAGCCTGCCACTATACTGGGTCCCAGCTAGCAGGGGGAGTATTCATTTTTTTGTGCGTAATAAGGAGGCACTTCCTTGCGTGCGAAGATATAGCTGGTGGGTCCAAGCTGTCAGCGGCGGTAACGTTTTTTTCGCGAAATACAGAGGCCCTTTCGGTGGGTCCCAGATGTCAGGTGGAGGAATCATTATTTTGCGCGTAATAAGGAGGCATTTCCTTGCGTGCGGCCGTGGACCCAGCTGTCAGCCTCTCCACGTACAGTCCACTTCAGATGCATGTCGGTCGTTGACCACGTTGACCAGGCCGCGCCGAGAGCACCAGGGCGGTGGACGACGGCGAGGCCTAGGAAGGGAACGACACGGAGGCAGGGAAGACTCGGCAGTTGTTTCCCACGCGGAGGGGAGTACGACTGTACGAGGGTTTACTGGTTCGTCTGCCGTCGCCGGAGAATAACAGCAGGTGTGGGTGAGTAGAGGGATGGCTAGGCCAGCGATGGGAGTACGGTGGGGCGGTGAGGCCTGCGCGGCAGCACAGCCGGCCGCGGGGAGGAGGGAGCAGGCAGTCCCGCCGGCGCTTGTTTGAGCGGCTGGAGCAGGAAGAGCAGAGATTGAAGAAGCACGACGGCCGTTGGATGGAAATCCAACAGTCACTGCTTGTGCGTCAACCTTTTTTTAGGAAAGCCTCAAATCTGTGGAAAACAGCATACAACCCATCTGCCATTATTTCTAATAATTTACAGCCCATTTGCTAATTCTTAAGGTTTTTTTGGAGCCCATATTCTTTTTGTTAGCATTACAGCCCATATTGTGGCCACGGTTAAAAAATTATACGAAATTTTGCATATTTCGGTGCGGTCCGAACTGTTTTTAATCCCGAAATTTCGAGTCACATTCAAACTGATTTTAAAAATAAATGTATATCAATATAAAATCCAACAAATTGTCCACGCATAAAAATCAATGCAATTTAAAATCTCGAAATGAAAAAAAGAAATTTGAAACTAATTGCCGGTTTGATGTGTTTTAAAAATGTACAACCCATTTCTCATTACTGATAGGCCATTTTCTCGGCCAGCCGAATGAAGCTCTCCTCGTCTTGAAAGATTTGCAGCCCAACAGGCCTGACAAAGCGA
The DNA here is from genome assembly GCF_018294505.1 of Triticum aestivum. Taxonomy (NCBI): domain Eukaryota; kingdom Viridiplantae; phylum Streptophyta; class Magnoliopsida; order Poales; family Poaceae; genus Triticum; species Triticum aestivum. Next base: position 266,380,387 of record NC_057796.1, on the reverse strand, counting down.
CTTACTTGGCAAATCACAAAAAAACTGGGCTGTGGCTGGACCCAGCTGCGGCCGTGGACCCAGCTGTCAGCCTCTCCACGTACAGTACTCTTCCGATGGAAGTCGGTCGTTGACCACATTGACCACGCCGCGCCGAGAGCACCAAGGCGGTGGACGACGGCGAGGCCTAGGAAGGGGACGACGCGGAGCCGGGGAAGACGCGGCAGTGGATGCCCACGCGGAGAGGAGTACGAGGGTTCACTGGTTCGGCTGCGGCGTGAGGCTGCCGTCGCCGCAGAATAACAGGGGGTGTGGGTGAGTAGAGGGATGCCCTGGCCAGCGGTGGGAGTAGTAGGGGGCGGTGAGGCCTCCGCGGCATCACAGCCGGCCACGGGTGGCAGGAGCACGCGGCACGACCGGCGCTGCTTTGGGCGGCTGGAGCAAGAAGACCAGAGGTTGAAGAAGCACTATGGCCGTTGGATGGACATCGTACGGTCACTGGAGCTAGAATCGTTCATATTGACTAAGTTGACAAAGCCCTCCGTCCCCGTCAACTTAGTAGGCCCACAAGTCAGCCACCCACTATGGTGGGTCCCAGCTAGCAGGGGGTATTCATTTTTTGTGCGTAATAAGGAGGCACTTCCTTGCGTGCGAAGATATAGCTGGTGGGTCCGACCTGTCAGCGGGGGGAACGTTTTTTTCGCGAAATACAGAAGCCCTTCCCACGTACAGTCCACGTACAGTGCGTAATAAGGAGGAACTTTCCTTGCGTGCGACCATGGACCTCGTGGGTCCCAGCCGTCAGGCTCTCCACGTACAGTCCTCTTCCGATGACTCTCGTATGTTGACCACGCCGCGCCGAGCGCACCGAGGCGGTGGACGACGGCGAGGCCCCAGACTGGAACGACCCGGAGATGGGGAAGACGCGGCAGTGGAGTCGCAGACGGAGAGGAGTGGGAAACTTGACTGGTTCGGGTGCGGGGTGGGCCTACACTCGGCAGAGAATAACAGGAGGTGCGGAGTGGAGGGATGGCCTGGCCGTCGGCGGGGTAGCGTTTCGCTGAGGAGCGCAAAACAACGCCGCTGGACGCCGGAGGCTGGAGCAGGCGGTCCCGGCAGCGCTGGGGGAAGAAGACGAGAGATTGAAGAAGAATGCCGGCCGTTGGATGTAAATCCAACGCCTTCTTAGGCTTCGACCTACTGGCCCACATGTCAGCCAGTCCATTTGTTTTTTAGTCCATTTGGTGGGCTGGGTGAAACAATGATGTAGCATCTATGCAGCCCGTTTATATATATGGTAGAATTTAAAGCCCATTTGCATTTTTCTCGAAATCCGCGGACTTGCTGGGCTGGGTGAAAATATCATGTTGGGCTAGACGGAGAAATGTTATAAAAACATAAACACATGATTGCACGTCTATTACTGCATTGGTCAGTAAAATCTTTGCAAGCTTATGTACGCAATCACTAGGAGTTAACTTGCCAAGTTATATATAAACAATTATTATAATTATTTTGTAAGAACTTTCAACTGACGAAATAAAATATCATTTAAATTTGATGAGTTAATAGTACGTAGGGTATTATTATTTTTTAGGCTAGATGTGGGACAGTTGAGTTGGTTCTAGGGAAAAGTACTGGGAGAAAACTCAGTTTACATCGAAAAAGAAAGTGGGAGAAAATTCAGATATAGGATTAATGAAAACGAAAAATAGAACTGAGCTGTATAGGAAGAGGACGAAAGATTGAACAAATAAAGAAATACAAATATATAGGTGGTTGGTCCCATATGTCTGTGTACGAGACCTGCTGGGTCCACCTGTGGAGGGGAATATGTTGGGAGGAAGGAGATTCAAAGCACGACAGCCGAGTGAACTAGTTTTTTTAACGGACAAGTGAACTAGTTACATACACAAGCAAATAGCCACTAAAAAAGAAAACAGGTTAATGGGTTCTTAAAAGAAATATTTCGGACAAAACAGATAATTACGACACTTAGGCTAATGCATGAAACACTCAGATGATAAAGGTGCTTATAAACAGATAAAGTACAACATCTAGACCTTCCTGGCACGCTTGATCATGACGCTGCGGCTGTCCGTGTACTCGTCGGTTACGGGAAGCAGACACGCCCTCATGTCCAAGATCTGCCTGTACATGTCGTAGCATGCGTATGCGTCCTTGGCCGCGTAGGTTATGTAGGCTAGATTCAGAGGTACCTCCCACGTGTTCAGGTCCTTGGTATCGTTGTCTTCTTTCATGTTGGCGTATCAGGGGTCGATGATGGTCTCGGCGAGGTCAACCACGGAGTCCTTCTCCTGCCCGTTGCTGATGATCTTGTATTGCTTCTGGATGTCGACAAGCTTGTTGCACCAGATGGCCGAATCGTCGCGTTCTTCCTTCTCTCCACCGTAGCGAAGGTGCAGTCGGCGCTGCCGATGAAACGGGCGAATGCTCCAGAACCTCTGATGGCCCTACAGAAGTGGTAGATGAGAACCTCGTCCCGCACACATACCTGGGCGACGGCGATCCGCTGGTCCCTGTCAGGAGACGAATGGATGGGCACAAGGTCTAGTCCTGCAACCTTGTGCTTTCTCGTCCTGTAGGTACTGCTTGAACTCGGCGAGGCAGAGCTTCACCGAGTCCGGATCGTTGGTGTACATCACATTCAACTTGGTGCAGCCATAGGACTGAACGGCGAACTCAAAGGGGAACTCCTTGCTGAAGTCCATATCCAGCAGGCTCACCCCTCGGATCGCCATTGGAGTCTCTTCAAGTGAACGAGTGTGTAGGCGGCGGCAGCAGTTCGTTTTTCAGCTCTTGGGGAACTGGATTCAACAGTAAACTGAGTGTGTACAGGCGACAACAGTTACTACCCCTCCCTCGTCCGCTGCACGCCCGGCAGAAGATGCACCCTCGGCGCATTCAAACGCCTCCATTAAGAAACCTACTCCGGCCACACGTCGGTTCACGAGCGGGTCTGTATTGGTACTGTAATAACAGGAGTTAGTGGTCACTTTACTTAAATTTAATTAGCTTTAATAGAAATTTATACTTAAAACAAGCAATGCATTGGCTCGTTCTATCAGTGCCACAGGATCAACATGCACAACAATTAGAATTATTATTCTCAGGACGCACACGATCAGCACATTTGTCGCACTTTCACAAAGATAATACTACCAAGTTTGAACTGTTTGTTATGGTTGTTGTCCTCTGCATCATCATGCCGTGTTTCCCAGCTTGCAAGATTCAGAACCAACAAATAAGATCCAAATAATAAGTACAACAAAGATGCCTACACATCTCATTGATTCCCAGCTTGCAAGATTCAGAACCAACAAATAAGATCCAAATAATAAGTACAACAAAGATGCCTACACATCTCATTGATTCCCAGCTTGCAAGATTCAGAACCAACAAATAAGATTCAAATAATAAGTACAACAAAGATGCCTACACATCTCATTGATTCCCAGCTTGCAAGATTCAGAACCAACCCATTAGAGCCTTTTGATAAAGTGAATATCGGGATTAAATCCATCTTGGCTAGCCATGTCATACAATCGAAGAACTTGGCGAATGCTCTTGACCGTCACAACATCTGTAGTTGAGTATTCCTGTTTGCACACACAAACCAGGAGAGCATGATTTCACTTTAATAGTGGCCTCCTTTACTCAACCTGCAGCTCCACTCGGATGAGGCCTGCCTGGAGTTCCATGATTCAATTCATGCGCCTTTTTCTGCAGTTCACCTGAAATGAAGCAAAGATTGCATCATTCAGCTAGCAAGAAGTACTTGCTCTCGTGAGCTGGCAGGTTCTTCTTTAGTAGTTGCACTAAAATTGAGGAACATTAAGGTTGGCTGTCCGGCTCATGTAAGGTGCAACTATAATTTTCTTATCCTTTTGTGCAGTTCCACTAAAATAAAGTGCCATTGTGGTGACAGTGACGGCTCATCTTGCAAAGGCTAATAAAATGTTGCACGAGATTACCAGCAGAACTTGACGGAGATTTTGGAAACTCCAATCACCATTTTGTGCAGTTCCACCAAAATTGAGAGATGTTGCCCACGTGACATTTTAGTTGAACTGCACAAGACACTCATTCCAAAAAAAGTGTTTTGTGCAGTTCACCAAAAGGTCACAATAGCAACAAGGTGAAATGGATATCCCTATCTGCACAAAAAGATAGAAAGTAAACAGTTGCTGGTCAATAAGAATATACGAAACATATACGAAATGAAAAGAAGCATCTTAATTATGTTCATGGCAATCACGCAAGGACAGTAGAAATTTTAAAACGTCAGCAATGCTTCATGTTACCAGAAGCATTACGATCAACAATGAGATTCCTCAAATATGGGATTACTTTAATGGTGGCATTGCTTGTTTACCAGATACAGTAAATCAACAGCAGCTAAAGAGTTGGTTTAAGGGCATGGGACCGTGGGGACACCAGGACACTCAGCAGCGTAAAGGAGCAACTTACTTATCATACTGGGGAAAACAGCAGGAGTGCCATTTGTAACACAGTTTAATTGCATCTTATCACTGGAGGCATTAGATTAACAATAACACTGGTTAGACATGTCCCTAAGGTAACAGTGTGATCGCTTCATTTTACATGCGCCCTTACATTAACAACAGCAAAAGGTTGGTATAAGGACATGCGACAGTGGACGCATCAGCACAATGTACCTACAAGGAGGCATAAAGTGGTGATGCAGAGTTTGTTCATGCTATGTGAGGGCAGCAAATCTAATCCTGGAGACCTTTTACTATGTGAGGGCAGCAAACCTAATCCTGGAGACCTTGTACTATGTGAGGGCAGCAAATCTAATCCTGGAGACCTTTTACTATGTGAGGGCAGCAAATCTAATCCTGGAGACCTTTTACTATGTGAGGGCAGCAAATCTAATCCTGAGACCTTTTACTATGTGAGGGCAGCAATTCTAATCCTGGAGACCTTTTACTATGTGAGGGCAACAAATCTAATCCTGGACATACTCTGTTGACTTGTCCACCAGCCGCCACTTTCTATCCTTTTTTCAACCAATAATAGATCTGTTCCTTATCCAGTTTGTACTGCGTTTTCCCATTATTTCCCTTTTCAACCAAGAGACCGGTTGGGTATCCGGTCTCTACTACTTTCACCATATTATTTCCTCTTTGAATCAAGTCCTAGATTCATGCTACAACTTTCCCCCCTTTCTTCGTTGTTTGAACAAAGCCCTAGATTCGAATGCATGAAGTAGCTTTACCTCTAATAATACTAAAAATTTAGGTGGCTTTGGAAGAGCTGATGGGAGTAGAAAAAGATGCACATGCAGACACGTGGGGAGCTGGGGCAGTAGAGCAAGGCCGCTTTCGAAGAACTTATACCTGAGGGTCGTCGGGATGTCGGCGGCGGCAGGTCGGATCTGCGGACAATACGGCAGGGAGGAAGAAGGGTCAGAGGACCTCCCGAGCCGGCGCTGTGTCAGAGAGAACGGCACGGGCAGAGGATCGGGCCCGTCCGGCAGCTGTGGGTTTCCTCCCTCATCGGCGATGACCGCGTGAACGATGCACCTAGTCCTCTACACACACCAGCCGAAGGGATCCGCCGGATCTGTGACCAGCGGTGAGCAGAGAGAAAATGTCGCTACCGCTGTCTTGTTTATATCTGGAGAGGATGAGAGAATGAAGAGAGCAACCCTAGCAAAGCAAGCGCTCAGGCCCCTGCGTACATATATAGTGGAGTGATTATCTTTTTCTCTCCACAACAAGCGTTTCAATTTGTGTACGTGGCATTAAAGAAAAGAAGCTCTCTTTTTAAGGTGACTACCTGTACGACTCCTACTTACTACTACTACTAGTAGTATTGTTCATTTGTGCTCCCCGGCCCTCCATTCATTGAACAACCCCACGGGTGAATAAACATATAGTACTAGTATTTATATAGAACGAACAAGCTCGAACTATTTTCGCGTAGTTAAAAGTTGAGGGCGGGGCTTTTCCCGGGCAGTACGCGCGACAGTTTTCGCGTAGGCGGTTTGACGGAGAGGCGATGAGGGTGAGGGAGTAGCGGATTCAACTTACTTACAGCTGGAAAGGTCGGGCTGTGCGATTTGACGACGCGTTACTGTTTGGATCCATGTGTTAGAGTTAGTTTGGGTTAGTTTGAACTCAACTAACCCAAAAATATCCAAACAGGAGGGTTAGTTTGGGTTAGTTTGAACTCACCTAACCCAAAAATATCCAAACAGGAGGGTTAGTTTGGGTTACTGTTTGGATCCACGTGTTAGAGTTAGTTTGAACTAAACTAACCCCAAAAAAATCTTACCCACCCAAGAGGTGCTTATTTGGGTTAGTTCTTCTCGGGACACTAAAAAACACATTTTTCTCTCGCTCTCCCCGCAGCAGATCCCTCCCCACTTCCTCGAAGCTTCTCGTCCTCTCCCTCCCTCCCTCTCGCACCGCCCATGAAGGCACCTCGCCGTATCCGCGCTCCATCTAACCCTGTCATCCAAACACCTCTTTCGCTAGAGTTACTTCAGGGTTAGTTCAGGATTAGAATCTAACTCTAACCTTTAACTGAGTTAGAGTATCCAAACAGGGCCTTTGAGAGAGACGAGGAGGGAGAAGCGATACGGGCTGCTGGATTACTAGAGATAGGTGTCGCACAGAAGCCAAGAAATATGGTGATAGCGTGGGTTAGCCATGTACTAGTATGATGTAACTACACTGGGCTGCCGTGTTTCGTACTCTTCCAGTCCACTGTGGAGATGATTGGTTGATTTTATATCGCTGAATAATATAAAATATTATGAGTGCAGACGCTCCACCCCGAGGTTCCTTGCTCCTTCTCGGTCGTCGGGAATCTATGTTCTTCCACTCTATTTTTTACGTGAGCTTTGTTCATCCTTTTGCCAACACGCGACACATCTAGCATCAAGGTGCACGTGTCATGCAAGGATCGTTCCATCTATATGAAGAACACGTGGGACTGGAACTACGAGACGGACATGTACCCAGGAGTGGACGTGCGAACCTGTGTAACGTAGCGCAGTAAGTGAAGTAGAAAGGCACAAATAGTATGAACATGCGTGGCATATAGGCATTTGTCTCTTACTACCACTAAATGTTGTACGTGCAATGCCCGGTGATGTTATGGAGTACGTGACTAAGTACTCTACTACTACTATATTAATTGGAGGCACATATTAGGTTTTATATTTGTTTACGTGTATGCCCCGAGACCTTCCAACTAGACGTGTCTTTCTCTCCGGGTCGCACTTTGTATCGTTCATACCACTAGTACAGTAGTACTACTACGTGTGGTCTCCGACCCAGAAGTGGAGACGCTCTACCACGCTGTTCATGTCCCACTCCTTTCGCTGACGTGTGCGACATCCAGCACGTGCCGTGTGTTTGGCACTCCTTCGTCGTAAGAGTTGAAACGCTAGCATTCATTAGAAATAAAAAATAAATATAAATCACCAGTGATACTATACCACGCGGTTTCCTTGCTCCTCGATATCGGAAAGAATACTTCCGCTCGCCGACATGTGGGACGTCGACCATCCTGGTCCACTTGCCATGCCCGCAGAACTCCAAGGGAGAGTCACCCCGGTCGTCGCGCCGCAGTAATTACTAATGAGCCGTCAAATCACAGGCCCAACCTTACCCACTGTGAAGTTGCTCGGACGAAGGAACCATCATGACTTTGAATTCCGCTTCTTGAAGAAAACTACTGTACCAGCAGTACTGCTAGCTACAGTAGTTACTCCAGCAGAGGCCTCCTTTGGTTCATAGGATAGGAATTTTATAGGAATATGAAAATCATAGGAAGTGAGATGACATGCATCTCAATTCCTATAGAGAAAGATATGCCATTTGATGCATAGGATAGGAATTTTTCCATTGAGTCTAGGCTAATGTACTGGTAATTTGCTCTAAAAACTACAGTAGTAACTAGTAGTACTGTTACATGCTCGTAATTAATTAAACAAACGTACGGGCGACACAGACACACACACTAACTACTAGTACTACTACTTCTCACATGCTGGCCAGACGCCGTCGTTCTCCTTCCCGGCTTTGTCGGCGACACCCCACCGTGCTTGGATCTCCGCCGACCTCTCCGCAGCAGCGCGTGCGTCCTCTTCTTTCTTGCGGCGGCGGGCCTCTCTTTTCTTGAGTGCTTTCTGACTTTTCCGCTCCCTCTGTGCGGCTTTGGCCGCCTCTTGCTCTACCGCCCATTCGGCCTTGGCAGCTTCAAATTCCGCCCACATAGGTGTGAGGTCGCGAGCGGCGATGAACTCGGCACGGCGGGATGCCACCGCTTGCCTACCATTCTGTGTGCGGTCGTGGGCGGCGAGGAACTCGGCGCGGCGGGATGCCATCGCTTCCTTACCGGTTAGTGTGCGGCGCGGTGGCATGAACGA